>NW_021319762.1:12481-58002 GCF_001605985.2 Dendrobium catenatum | reverse complement strand
GTACATAATATGTATAAACTTATACATAATGTGTATAATGCTTATATATAGCATTTATAAATTTTTTCATAACATGTTCAATATTTGGATAAACTTATACATAGTTTGTATAATACTTATATATAACATGTATAATGCTTGTATATAGCTTGTATAAACTTGCACATAGTGTGTAAAAATTATGTATATAACATTTATAAACTTATATATAGTATATATACGCCTTATACATTACATGTATAAACTTGCATATAGTGTGTAAAAATTATATATATATATATATATAGCATGTATAAACTTATATATGGTGTGTATAATACTTATACATAGCATGTATAAACTTGTACATAATCTGCATAAACTTATTCATAGTTTATATAATCTTTATATAGTATGTATAATGCTTGTAAATAGTGTGTTTAATGCTTCTACATAAAATTTATAATATTGTATAGAGTGTGTTTAATGCTTATATAAACTTGTATATAGTGTGTAAAATACTTGTTCATAGCATCTATAATATTTGTATAAACATGTACATAATAAGTATAATACTTGTGCATAGTTTTTAAAATGCTTATATATAGTGTTTACAAATATATATATAATGTTTACAAATATATATATAGTGTGTATAATTCTTGTACATAATATGTATAAGCTTATATATAATGTTTATAATCTTGTACATTACGTGTATAAACTTATACATAGTGTGTATAATACTTATACGTAGCATATACAAACTTGCACATAGTTTATAAAATGCTTGTACATATTATGTATAAACTTATATAAATTATGTATAATATTTGTACATAACATATATAAACTTATGCATAGTGTGTATAATACTTATGCATATCATTTACATAGTGTGTATAATGCTTATATATAGCCTGTATAAATTTAGATATAGCATGTATAATTCATATTTAGAGTTTATAAAATGCTTATATATATCATGTATAAACTTATACACAGTGTGTATAAGACTTCTACATTGCATATAAAAATTGTATATAGTGTGTATAAAACTTATACATAGTATTTATAATGCTTATACATAGTGTGTACAAACTTATACATAATATGTATAATGCTTGTACATAGTATGTATAAACTTGTACATAGTGTATATATTCTTTATAGATACCGTTTATAAACTTCTACATAGTATACATAATACTTATATAAACTTATGCGTAGTATGTATAATATTTTTATATATTGTGTATTATGCCTTTATATAGCACATATATATAAGTACTTGTACATAGTATGTATAATGCTTATACATAGCGTGTAAAAACTTGCTCATAACGTGTAAAAATTATGTATGCAGAATTTATATACATATATATAGTATGTATAAGCCTTATACATAACATGCTATATAATGCTTGTATTTAGAGTGTAATGCTTGTATATAGCTTGTAAAATTTTTTACATAGTATATATAAACTTATTTAGAGTATAATACTTATTAATAGTGTGTATAACGCTTGTTCATAACTTGTATAAATATATACATAGTGTGTATAATACTTGTATATAGCATTGAATGTAATGTAGAATGCTCATATAAACTTATATATAATGTGTATAATTCATGTATACAGTGTGTTCAATGCTCATATATAGTATATATATAGTGTGTATAATACTTGTATATAACGTATATAAACTCATATGTAATGTGTATAATTCTTATACATAGCATGTATAAACTTATACATAAAATGTATAATATTTGTATAAACTTATACATATTATATACAATACTTGTACATAGCATATATAATGCTTGTACATAGCATGTATAAACTGCACATAGTATATAAAATTATGTTCATAGTGTGTATAATACTTGTATATGACATTGAATATAGTGTAGAATGATTATATAGACTTATATATAATGTATATAATTCAAGTATACAGCATGTGCAATGCTCGTATATGACGTGTACATGAAGTGTATAATGATTATATATAATGTGTATAGTGCTTATACATAGCATGTATAAACTTATACGTTATGTATATAATACTCGTATACAGCATGTATAGTGTTTGTACATAGCATGTATAAACTTTCACATAGTGTGTAAAAATTATGTATATAACGTGTATAAACTTATACATGGTGTGTATAATACTTATACATAGCGTGTATAAACTTGTACAAAATGAACATAAACTTGTTCATAGTTTGTATAATCCTTATACATAGCGTGTATAAACATGTACATAGTCTGTATAATACTTGTACATAGCTTGTGTATAATATTTGAATAAACTTATACACAGTGTGTAAAATAATTATAAATTATGTGTATAATATTTGTACATAAAATGTTTAAACTTGTACTAGTGTGTATAATGCTTATATAAACTTCTACATAGTTTGTAAAAAGCTTGTACAAAATATCTATAATACTTGTATAAACTTGTACATAGTGTGTATAATGCTTGTACATAGCATGTATAAACTTATACATAGTTTTTATAAAGCTTATATATATTGTTTAAAAATATATACATAGTGTGTATAATGCATGTACATAGCATGTATAAATTTGTAAATAGTGTATATAAACTTGTACATTGCATGTATAAACTTGTACATAGTTTGTATAATACTTGTACATAGCATGCACAAACTTGTACATAGTGTCTAAAATGTTTGTACATAGCGTGTATAAACTTATATAATTTATGTATAATGCTTGTACATAACTTGTATAAATTTATACATAGTGTGTATAATATATATACATACTATATACATAGTGTGTATAATACTTATAAATAAAGTGTATAAACTTATACATAGTGCGTATTATTCTTATTTATAGTGTATAAAATGCTTATACATATCGTATATAAACTTGAACAAAATGTGTATAATACATGTATATTGCATGCAAAACTTTTACATAGTGTGAATAAAGTTTGTACATAGTGTTTATAATGCTTATACATAGTGTATACAAACTTATACATATCGTTTATAAACTTGTATAAAGTCTGCATATAATTTATAGATAACGTATATAAACTTCTATATAGTACGCTTAATGCTTGTATAAACTTATACGTAGTATGTATAATACTTTTATATAGCATATATAATGCTTGTATTAAGCGTGTACAATGCTTATATATAGCTTGTATAAACTTATACATAGGGTATATAAACTTATTCAGAGTGTATAATACTTATAAATAGTGTGTATAATGCTTGTACATAGCATGTATAAATATTTATACATAGCATTTATAAACTTGCATATATTGTGTAAAAAATATGTATATAATGTGTATAAACTTATACATGGTGTGTATAATTTTTATACACATCGTGTATAAAAATTTTCAAAATGTACATAAACTTATTCATAGTTTGTATAATCTTTATATATAGCGTGTATAAACTTATACATAGTCTGTATGATGCTTGTACATAGCATGTGTATAATATTTGAATAAACTTATACATAGTATGTATAATGCTTGAAAATAGTGTGTATAATGCTTGTACATAAAATATTTAAACTTATACATAATGTATATAATACTTGTATAAACTTCTACATGGTAGGTAAAGAGCTTGTACATAGCATTTATAATACTTATATAAACTTGTACATAGTATGTATAATGCTTGTTTATAGCATGTACAAACTTATATATAGTTTTGGTAATGCTTATATATAGTTTTATAAACATATATATAGTGTGTATAATGCATGTACATAACATGTATAAACTTATATATAGTGTGTATAAATTTATACATTACATGTCTAAACTTGTACATAGTTAGTATAATACTTGTACATAGCAAGTACAAACTATTACATAGTATGTAAAATGCTTGTACATATCATGCATAAACTTGTATAATTTATGTATAATATTTATACATAATATATATAAACTTGTACATAGTGTGTATAATTTTTATACTTATAATATACATATTATGTATAAGGCTTATATATAGCATATACAAACTTATACATAACGTGTATAATTATTATTTATATTGTGTAAAATGCATGTATATATCATTTATAAACTTGTACATAGTTTGTATAATACTTGTATATTACTTGTAAAAGTAGAACATGGTGTGTATAAATTTTGTACATAATATTTATAATGCTTATACATAGTATGTACAAACTTATATATAATATGTATAATGCTTGTACATAACGTTTATAAAATTGTATATAGTATACATACAATTTATAGATAACGTGTATAAACTTCTATATAGTATGCATAATATTTATATAAAGTTATACGTAGTGTGTATAATACTTTTATATAGCGTATATAATGCTTGTATATAGCATGTACATTAATTATATATAGCTTGTATAAAGTTTTACATAGTGTATATAAGCTTATTAAGAGTGTAAAATACTTATGAATAGTGTATATAATTATTATATATAGCGTGTATAAATATACATAGTGTGTATAATACTTATTTATAGCATTAAATATAGTATAGAATGCTTGTATAAACTTACATATAATGTGTATAATTCATATATAAATATGTGTATAATGCTTGTACATAGAAGGTATAAACTTGTAAATAGTATGCATAAACCTGCACATTACATGTATAAACTTGTAGATAGTGTGTATAATACTTGAACATATCAATTACAAACATGTACATAGCATTTAAAATGCTTGTACATAGCGTGTATAAACTTATATATAGTGTGTATAATACATATACATACCATATACATAGTGTGTATAATGCTTAAATATAGCGTGTATAAACTTATACACAGTACGAATAATTCTTATTTATAGTGTGTAAAATGCTTATACATATCTTATATAAATTTATACATAGTATATATAATATTTATATATTGCATGTAAAACTTGTATATAGTATGTATAAAACTTATACATAATATTTATAATACTTGTAATAGTGTGTACAAACTTATATATAATATAGTTTATAGTGTGTAAAATGCTTGTACGTAGCATGTGTATATTATTTGATTAAATTTGTACATAGTGTGTATAATGCTTGTAAATAGTGTATATAATGCTTGCACATAGAATGTATAAACTTTTACATAGTATGTATACTGCTTGTATAAACTTATACATAGTGTGTATAATGTTTGTACATATCATCTATAATACTTATACAAATATATACATGATATGTACCAGCATTTTACGCATAATTTATAAGTATTATACACACTATATATATAAAATAATATATAAATATTATACACACTATGTACAGATATATACACGATATGTACCAGCATTTTACCATAATACATAAGAATTGTACACACTATGTATAAGTTTATATCCGCTATATATAATCATTATACACACTATGTACATGGTAAGTATAAGTATTATACACACTATTTACAAGTTTATATATGCTATGTACAAGCGTTATATACAAATTATATATGTTTATACACGCTATATATAAAAATTTTACACAATATGTATAAGTTTGTACATGTTATGTTCAAGTATTATACACATATGTATAATTTTATACATACAATATACAAGTTTTTACACACTATATACAAATTTATACCTGCTATATAAAAGAATTATACACACTATGCATATGTTTGTATAGACTATATGTAAACATTATAAAGATTATGTACAAGTTTTTATATGCTATGTACAAGTATTATACACACTATATACGAGTTTGTACAATTATTATTGATTCTATGTACAAGCATTATACATATTATGTGTAAGTTTATATAGGCATTATACACACTATATACAAATTTCTACATTCTATGTGCAAGCATTATGCACACTATTTACAAGCATTATAAAAACTATATACAAGTTGGTTCAAACATTATACACACGCTATGTACAAGTATTATACAGACTATGTACAAGTTTATACATGCTTTGTATAAGGATTATACAAACTATTAACAAGTTTATGCACATTATGCACAAGTTTATACACACTGTGTATAAGGAATATACACGCCATATATAAGTTTATACACGTTATATATATAATTTTTACACACTATCTACAAGTTTATACATGCTATGTATAAGGTTTATACATACTATATAAATGATTATAAACATTATATACATAATTTTTACACACTATGTGGAAGTTTATACACGCTATGTACAAGCATTATACTTACGACGTATAAGTATTATACACACTATGTAAAAGTTTATATAAATATTATACATGTTATGTACAAGTTTATACATGCTATGTATAAGCATTATACACATTATGTATAAATTTATACATGTTATATAAAAATAGTATACACACTATGTACACGTTATACCCGAGCATTGCACACAATGTATACATGAAATATAAACCTTATATATAAGTTTATTGAAGCATTTTACACTACGTTCAATATTATAAACAAGTATTATACATAATATGTACATATTTATACACGCTATATACAAGCATTATACATAGGATTCATAAGTATTATATACTATGAATACGTTTATATACACGATATACAAGTTTATATTAACTATATATAAGCATTGTACATGCTATATAAGAGCATTATATACACTATATAAAAGTATTATACACACTACATATAAATTTATACAAGTAATATACAAACTTTGTAGAAGTTTATACACATTATGTACAAGTTTATACACGATTTGTAGAAGCATTATATATATTATGTATAAGTTTGTACATATTATGTATAAGAATTATAAACACTATGTATAACTTTTACATGTAATATACAAGTATTATACACATTATGTATAAGTTTCTACACAATATGTATAAGCATTTAAAAACTATAAATAAGAATTATACACACTATGTATAAATTAATACACGCTATATATAAGAATTATACACACAATATACAAATTTATACATATATTATATATGCTATGTACAAGCATTATATACTATGTATAAGTTTATACAAGCATTATACACAGTATATACAAGTTTATACATTCTATGTACAAGCATTATACATACTATTTATAAGCATTATACACACAATATTAAATTTTATTCAAATATTATACACACTCTATGTATAAGCATTATAAAGACTATGTACAAGCATTATACACATTATTCATAAGTATTATACACTCTGAATAAATTTATATATACTATGTACAAGTTTATACAAGCTGTATATAGACATTATATATATTATATATAAGTATTATACATGCTATATAAAAGTATTATATACAATACATATAAGTTTATACAAGCATTATGCATGCTATATAGAAGTTTATACTCGTTGTCTATAAATAATATTCACACTATGTATAATTTTATACACGCTATGTACAAGCATTATATATATTATGTATAAGTTTGTACACACTATGTATAATCATTATAAATACTATGTACAAACTTTTTGCAAACTATGTATAAGTTTTACATACAATATACAAGTATTATATATACTATATATAAGTTTATACACAATATATACAAGCATTTTACATGCTATAAATAAAAATTATACACACAATATATAAGTTTATACACGCTATATATAAGTATTATGCACACTATGTATATGGTATGTTTAAGTATTATTCACACTATGTATAATTTTATACATGCTATATACAAGCATTTTACATGAATTATACAAGTTTATACACGTTATGTACAAGCATTTTATACACTATGTATAAATTTGTACATGCTATTTATAAGTATTATACATGCTATCTACAAGTTTGAATACATAATATATAAGTTTATACACACTATATAAAGGTTTATACATGCTATGTACAAGTATTAGAAACACTATGTATATGTATGTAAACACTATATATCAGAATTATAAAAACTATGTATAAGTTTTTACATGCTATATTCAAGCATTATACATACTATATATAAGTTTATAAAAATATTATAGATGCTATGTACAAGCATTATACACACTATGTATAAGTTTATACAATCATTATACACATATTGTACAAGTTTATACATTCTATGTACAAACATTATACACACTATTTATAAGCATTATATATAATATATAAAAGTTTATTCAAATATTATACAAACGTTATGTATAAGGATTATACAAATTATGAACAAGCTTATGCACATTATGTACATGTTTATAAATCCTATGTATATGGATTATACACACCATGTATAAGTTTATACATGCTATATACATAATTTTTACACACTATATGCAAGTTTATACATGCTATATATAATGCTTATATATATTATATATAAGTTTATAAATGCTATATACATTATTTTTATACACTATATGCATGTTTATACACGCTATGTACAAGCATTATTCATGCTATATACAAGTATTATACATACCAAGTACAAGTTTATATAAATATTGTACATATTTTATATAAGTTTATTACATGCTATGTATAAGCATTATAAATATTATGCATAAGTTTATACACGTTATGTACAAGCATTAAACACACTATGTACATGCTATATACAAGCATTATACACATTATATATAAGTTTATATAAGCATTCTACATTATGTTCAATGCTATATACAAGTAATTTACATACTATATTCATATTTATACACACTATGTACAAATATTATATAAATTATTCATAAGTATTATAGACTCTGAATAAGTTTATATCTACTATGTAAAATTTTATACAAGCTATATATAAATATTGTATATTAAATATACAAGCATTACACACATTATATAAAAGTATTATACACACTACGTATAAGTTTATACAGGCATTATTCATACTATGTAGAAGTTTATACATGCTATCTATAAATAATATACACACTATGTACAAGTTTATACATGCTATAAACAAATATTATATATATTACGTATAAATTTATACACATTATGTATAAGTATTATAAATATTATGTACAAGTTTAATACATACTATGAATAAGTTTTACATGCAATATACAAGTATTATACACACTATGTATAAATTTATACATGATATGTACAAACATTTTACAGATTATAAATAAGAGTTAAACACACTATGTATAAATTTATACACGCTATATATAAGCATTATACACATAATATACATGATAAGTATAAGTATTATACACACTATGTATAAGTTTTTACATGCTATATACAACCATTGTACATGAATTATACAAGTTTATACATGCTATATACAAGCATTTTACATACTATGTACAAGTTTATATATGCTATGTATAAGTATTATATGTACAAGTTTATACACATAATGTATAAGTTTATACACATTATATATAAGCTTGTACATGCTATGTATGAGCATTATACACACTATGTATATTTTGGTAAACACTATATATAAGCATTATAAAAATAATGTACAAGTTTATACAAGATATGTACAGGCATTATACACACTATGTATATGTTTATACAAGTATTATAGATGCTATGTACAAATATTATACACACTATGTATAAGTTTATACAATCATTATATAAACTATGTATAAGTTTATACATTCTATGTATAAGTATTATACACACTATTTACAAATATTATACACACTATATACAAGTTATTCAAACAATATACACACACTATGTACAAGCATTATAAAGACTATGTACAATTTTATTCATACTATGTATAAGAATTATACAAACTATGAACAAGTTTATGCACATTATGTATAAGTGTATACACGCTATATATAAGGATTGTACACTCTATGAATAGGTTTATACATGCTATATACATAATTTTTTTATACTATGTGCAAGTTTATGCATGTTATGTAAAGGCTTATATATACTATTTATAAGTTTATAAATGTTATAAATATAATTTTTACATACTATGTACAGGTTTATACACGCTATGTACAAATATTATGCATGCTATATACAAGTTTATATATGCTATGTATAAGCATTATACACATTATGTATAAGTTTATACACATTATGTACAAGCATTATACACACTATATACACGTTATATACGAGCATTGCATACAATGTATACATGAATTATAAATATTATATATAAGTTTATAAAAGTATTATACACTACATTCAATTTTATATATAAGTATTATACACTCTATGTACATATTTATACACGTTATGTTCAAGCATTATATACCATATTTATAAGTATTATATACTCTGAATACGTTTATATACACTATATACAAGTTTATACAAGCTATATATTAGCATTGTACATGCTATATACAAGCATTATACAAGATATATAAAATGATTATCCACACTACATGTAAATTTATACACGTTATATATAAGAATTATACATATTATGTATAAGTTTGTTCACACTATGTATAAGTATTATAAATAATATGTATAAGTTTTATATACACAACGTACAAGTTTTACGTGCAATATACAAGTATTATCCAACTCTGTGTATAAGTTTATACATGATAAGTACGAGTATTTTACATACTATAAATAAGAATTATACGCACTATTTATAGGTTTATTCATGCTATATATAAGCTTTATATACATTTTGTACATGGTATATATAAGTGTTCTACATACTATATATAAGTTTATATATGCAATGTACAAGCATTGTACATGAATTATATAAGTTTATGCATGCTATGTACAAGCATTTTACACAATATGTAAAAGTTTGTACATGCTATGTACAAGTATTATATACACTATGTATAAGTTTATACATGCAATGTATAAGTTTATAAATTCTATATACAAGTTTATACATATTATGTACAAGCATTATACACACTATATATATGTTTGTAAACACTATATATAAGCATTATAAAAAACTATGTACAAGTTTGTGCATGCTATGTACAAGCATTATATATACTATGTATAAGTTTATACAAGCACTATACACATTATGTACAAGTTTATACATTCTATGTACAAATATTATACACACTATTTCAAGCATTATACATACTACGTACAAGTTTATTCAAACATTATACACACGCTATGTACAAGTACTATACAGACTATATAAAATTTTATAAATGCTATATATAAGGATTATACAAACTATGAATAAGTTTTTGTATATTATGTACAAGTTTATACATGCTTTGTATAAGGTTATACACCTAATTTATAAGTTTATAAATGTTATATAAATAATTATTATACATTATATGCAATTTTATACATGCTATGTAAAAGGCTTATACATACTATGTATAAGTTTATAAATGCTGTATACATAATTTTTACATATTATGTACAAGTTTATATACGCTATGTACAAGCATTATACATGTCATGTATAAATATTATACACACTATGTATAAGTTTATACAAAAATTGTATATGCTATGTACAAGTTTATACATTCTATATATAAGCATTATGCATATTATGTATAAGTTTATACATGTTATGTACAAGCATTATAAACACTATATACATGCTATATAGGAGCATTGCATATACTTTATACATCAATTTTATATTTTACGCTATGTTTAATGCAATATAAAAGTAGTATACACACTGTGTACATATTTATACATGCTGTGTAAAAGTATTATACATACTATTCATAAGTATTATACACTCTGAATAAGTTTATCTAAACTATGTATAAGTTTATACAAGCTATATATAAACATTATAAATATTATATACAAGCATTATATACGTTATATAAAAGTATTATATATACTATGAATAAGTTTATACAAGTATTATACATAATATGTAGAAGTTTATACATACTATCTAAAAATAATATACACACTATGTACAAGTTTATACACGGTATGTAGAAGTTTATATACGATATGTAGAAGCATTATATATATTATGTATAAGTTTGTACACACTATGTATAAGAATTATAGACACTATGAACAAGTTTTATACATAATATGTACAAGTTTTACATGAAATATATAAGTATTATACACACTATGTATAAGTTAATATACGATATATACAAGCATTTTACATACTATAAATAAGAATTATATACACTATGTATAAGTATTATACACACTTTGTAGGTGGTATGTTTAAGTATAATACACACTATGTAAATGTTTATACATAATATGTACAAGCATTATACATTAATTATATAAGTTTATAAACGCTATATACATGCATTTTACACACTATGTACAAGTTTATACGTGTTATGTATAAGTATTATACACACTATGTAGAAGTTTATACAAGCATTATACACATTACGTATGAGTTTATACATTCTATATACAAGCATTATACATACTATATTCAAGTTTATACACACTATATTCATGTTTTATACACGTAATATGTAAGTTTATATACACTATATACAAGTTTATACATGCTATGTACAAGTTTATACATACTATGTGCCTATTTGTACATGCTATGTATAAGTATTATACACAATATGCATAAGTTTATACACATAATATACAAGTTTATACATGTTATATATAAGCATTATACACACTATGTATATATTTTTAAATACTATATATAACCATTATAAAAACTATGTATAAGTTTATACATGTTATATACAAGTACTTTACACACAATGTATAAGTTTATACAAGCATTATATACTCTATATATATGTTTATACATTCTATGTACAAGCATTATTCACATTATTTACAAGCATTATACACACTATGTATAAGTTCATTCAAACATTATACATATACTATGTACAAGCATTGTAAAGACTATGTACAAGTTTATACATGCTATGTATGAGGATTATACTTACTATGAAAAAGTTTATGTAAATTATGCATAAGTTTATACATGCTATGTATAATAATTATACACATCACGCATAAGTTTATACAAACTATATTTATAATTTTTACACACTATGTGCAAGTTTATACATACTATGTATAAGGCTTATACATATTATGCATAAATTTATAAATATTATATACATAATTTTTACATACTATGTCTAAGTTTATACACTCTATATACAAGCATTATATATGATATATACAAGTATTATACACACTATGTACAAGTTTATACAAATATTATACATATTATGTACAAGTTTATACATGCTATGTATAGGCCTTATACACTTTATGTAAAAGTTAATATACGTTATGTACAAGCATTATACACACTATATACACGCTATATACAAGCATTGAATACACTGCATATATGAATTATACATATTATATATAAATTTATACAATCATTCTACACCACGTTCAATGCTATATATATGTATTATACACACTTTACATATTTATACATGCTATGTAAAATTATCTTACACCCTACTCATAAATATTATATACTTTGAATAAATTTATATACACTATGTTCAAGTTTATACAAGCTATATATAAGCATTATACATGCCATATACAAGCATTATACACGTTATATAAAAGTATTATACACACTACGTATAAGTTTATACACGCTATGTATAAGTATTATACATATTATGTGTATTTTTGTACACACTATGTATAAGCATTATAAACACTATATATAGGTTTTTTACACACAATGTACAGGTTTTACATGTAATATATAAGTATTGTACACACTATGTACAAGTTTATACTTGATATATACAAGCATTTTACACACTATAAATAAGATTTATACGTATTATGTACAAGTTTATACACGTTATATACAAGCATTATACACACTATGTACATGATATGTATAGGTATTATACACACTAAGTATAAGTTTAGACAAGCTATGTACAAGCATTATACATGAATTATACTAGTTTATACACGTTATATAAATATACAAGTTTGTACATGTTATGTACAAGTATTATACACACTATATACAAGTTCATATAAGTATTATAGATGCTATATACAAGCATTATATATACTATATACAAGTTCATACAAGCATTATATATACTATGTACAAGTTTATACATTATGTGTATAAGCATTATACATACTATTTACAAGCATTATACTCACTATGTATAAATTTATTCAAAAATTATACACACACTATATATAAGCATTATAAAAAATTTGTACAAGTTTATACACACTATGTATGAGGATTATACAAACTATGAATAAGTTTATGCATATTATGTATAAGTTTATATATGCTATATATAAGGATTATAAAAGCTGTGTATAAGTTTATACACGCTATATACATAATTTTTACATACTATGTGCAAGTTTATACATGCTATATAAAAGGTTTATACATATTATGTATAAGTTTATAAATGCTATATTCATAACTTATACACATTATGTTCAAGTTTATACATGCTATGTATAAGCATTATACTTACTATGTACAAGTATTATACATACTATGTACAAGTTTATACAAATATTTTATATATTATGTATAAGTATAAACATGATATGTATAAGCATTATACACATTATGTATAAGTTTATACGTGTTATGTACAAGCTTTACACACACTATATACACGCTATATATGAGCATTGTGCACCTTGTATATATGAGTTATACACATTATATATAAGTTTATACAAGCATTCTATACTACGTTCAATGTAATATATAAGTTTTATATAAACTATATTTATATTTATAGATGCTATGTACAGGGATTATACATACTATTCATATGTATTATAGACTGTAAATAAGCTTATATATATTATATACAAGTTTATACAAGCTATATATAAGCATTGTATATGCAATATAAAATTATGTACATCATACTATTCATATATATACTATATATAAGACTTATGTACATATTGTGTATTATATACAATAGCATTTATATGCAACATACAATGGTTATATCTAGGGTTTACAAATATATATATATATAGTGTGTATATACACGTGCTATGTACATAGTTTTTATAATACTTATATATAAGGTTTACAAAAAAATATAAAGTGTGTATATTGCTTGTATATAGCATGTATAAACTTGTATATAGTGTGTATAAATTTGTACATTACATGTACAAACTTATATATAGTGTGTATAATACTTGTACTTAGCATGTACAAACTTGTACATAGTATGTAAAATTCTTATACATAGTGTGTATAAACTTGTATAATTCATGTATAATGCTTATAAATTGCATTTATATAGTGTTTATAAATCTCATATATAATGTGTAAAAGTGTGTATAATGCTTGTACATAATATATATAAACTTATACATAGTGTATAAAATACTTGTATATAGTATATATAATGCTTGTGCATAGCATGTATAAACTTGCATATAGTGTGTAAAAATTATGTGTATAGCATTTACAAACTTAAACATAATATGAATAAGTCTTGTACATAACATGTATAAACTTGCACATACTGTGTAAAAATTATATATATAGCATGTGTAAACTTATATATGGTGTGTATAATCCTTATACATAGCTTGTATAAACTTCTATATAATGTGCATAAACTTGTTCATAGTTTATATAATCCTTATACATAGCATGTATAAATTTGTACATATTCTATATAATGCTTATAGATAGCGTGTGTATAATATTTGAATAAACTTATACATAGTGTGCATAATGCTTATAAATAGTGTGTACAATGCTTGTACATATAATGTATAAACTTATATATAGTGGGTATAATGCTTGTATAAACTTGTACATAGTATGTATAATGCTTGTACATAGCATCTATAATACTTGTATAAACTTACATATAGTGTATATAATGTTTATACATAATATGTATAAACTTATACATAGTTTTTATAATGCTTATATATAGTATTTACAAACATATACATAGTGTGTATAATGTTTATACATAGCATGTGTAAACTTGTATATAGTATGTATAAACTTATACAATACGTGTATAAATTATGAATATAACGTCGCATGTATAATATTTGAATAAAATTATATATAGTGCTTGTATATAGCATATAAAATTCATACTTAGTGTGTAAAATTCTTATATATAGCATATACAAATTCATACATAGTGTGTAAAATGCTTGTGCACAGTGTATAAACTTGTATAATTCATGTATAATGTTTGTACATAGTATGTATAAACTTGTATATAGTGTGTATAATACTTATACATACCATATATATAATATGCATAATGCTTATATATAGCGTGTATAAACTAATACATAGTGTGTATAATTGTTATTTGTAGTGTTTAAAATACTTGTACATATCGTGTATAAACTTATACATAGTGTGTATAATACTTATATATTACATATAGAACTTGTACATAGTGTATATAAAACTTATACATATTATTTATTATTCTTAAAAATATTATGTACAAACTTATACATAATATGTATAATGCATGTACATAACATGTATAAACTAGTATATAGTGTGTATATTATTTATAGATAGTTTGTATAAACATCTACATAGTATGCATAATACTTTTATAAACTTATACGTAATGTGTATAATATTTTTATATAGTGTGTATAATGCTTGTATATAATAAGTACAACGCTTATATGTAGCTTGTATAAACTTATACATAGTGTATATAAATATATTTAGAGTGTATAATACTTATGAATAATGTGTATAATATGTGTACTTAGCGTGTATAAATATGTACATAGTGTATATAATACTTATATATAACATTGAACATAGTGTAGAATACTTGTATAAACTTATATATAATATTTTTAATTCATTTATACAGTGTGTGAAATACTCTTATATAGCGTTTACATAGTGTGTATAATTCGAGTACATAACATGTATAAACTTATACATAATGTGTATAATGCTTATATATAACATGTATAAATTTGTATATAACATGAATAATATTTTTATAAACATATATATAGAAAATATAATGCTTGTACATAGTATGTATAAACTTGCATATAGTGTGCAAAAATTATGTATATTGCATTTATAAACTTATATGTAGTATGTATAAGCCTTATACATAATATAAATAAACTTGCATATAGTGTATAAAAATTATGTATATAGCATGTATAAATTTATACATGGTGTGTATAATCCTAATAAATAGCGCGTATAAGCTTTTACATAATTTACATAGTGTGTATAATGCTTGTACATAGCGTGTATAAATATGTACAAAATATATATAATACTTATATATAGCATTGAATGTAGTGTATAATATTTGTATAAACTTATATATAATATGTATAATTCATGTATACAGTAAGTGCATTACTCGTATATAGCGTGTACATAGTGTGTATGATGCTTGTACATAGCGTGTATAAACATGTACAAAATGTGCAAAAACTTATTTATACCTTGTATAGTCCTTATACATAGCATGTATAAACTTATGCATAGTCTGTATAATACTTGTACATAATGTGTGTTTAATATTTAAATAAAATTGAACGCAGTGTGTATAATGCTTGTAAATAATGGGTAAATTACTTGTACATAGAATGTGAAAACTTGTACATAATGTGTATAATGCTTGTAAAATCTTGTACATATTATGTATAGTGCTTGTATATAGCATCTATAATACTTGTATAAACTCATACATAGTGTGTATAAAACTTGTACATAACATGTACAAACATGTACATAATTTTTATAATGCTTATATATAATGTTTACAAACATATACATAGTTTGTATAATTCTATATAGAACATATATAAGCTAGTATCTAGTGTGTATAAATTTTTACATTGCGTGTATAACTTGTAAATAATGTGTATAATATTATACATAGCATGTACAAACTTGTACATAGTGTATAAAATACTTGTACGTAGTGTTTATAAATATGTATAGTTCATGTATAAGTCTAAATAGTGTGTATAATACTTTTATATAGTATGTATAATACTTATATATAGTATGTACAATGCTTATATATAGTTTATATAAACTTATACATAGTGTAACTAAACTTATTCAAAGTGTATAATACTTATGAATAGTGTGAATAATACTTGTACATAGCGTGTATTAATATGTACATATTGTCTATAATACTTGTATATAGCATTTAACGTAGTGTAGAAAGTATGTATAAACTTATCCACATAGTGTGTATAATGCTGGTACATAACATTTAGAAACTTATCCATAAAGTGTATAATGCTTATACATATAATGTATAAACTTATACATAACATGTATAACGTTTGTATAAATTTGTATATAGTGTGTATAATATTTGTACATAGCATGTATAATACTTGTACATAGCGTGTATAAACTTGCATATAGTGTGTAAAAATTATGTATATAGCATTTATAAACTTATACATAGTATGTATAAGCCTTATACATAGCATGTAAAAATTTGTACATAGTGTGTAAAATTTATTTATATAGCGTGTATAAATGTATACATGGTGTGTATAATCGTTACACATAGCTTGTCTAAACTTGTACATAATATGCATAAACTTATTCAACATTTGTATAATACTTATACATAATGAACAATATATAATGCTTGTACATAGCATGTGTATAATATTTGAATAAAATTTTATATAGTACATATAATGCTTGTAAATAGTGTGTATAATGCTTGTTTATAGAATGTATAAACTTATACATAATGTGTATAATACTTGTATAAACTTGTACATAGCTTCTATAATACTTGTATAAACTTTTACATAGTGTGTATAATGCTTGTATATAGTATTTACAAACTTGTATATACTTTCTATAATACTAATATAAAGTTTTTACTAATATATACATAGTGTGTATAATACTTGCACATAGCATGTATAAACTTGTATATATTATGTATGAACTTGTACATTGCGTATATAAATTTATACATAGTGTGTATAATACTTGTACATAACATGTACAAACTTATACGTAGTGTGTAAAATGCTTGTATATAACATGTATAAACTTTTATAATTCATGTATAATGTTTGTATATAGCATTTATAAACTTATACATATTGTGTATAATACTTATACATACCATATACATAGTTTGTATAATGCTTATATATAGTGTGTATAAATATATATATAGTGTGCATAATTCTTTTTTATAGTGTGTAAAATGCTTGTACATATTATGTATAAACATGTACACAGTGTGTATAATACTTATATATTATATATAAAATTTGTACATAATGTGTATAATATTTATACATAGTGTGTATATTATTTATAAATAGCATACATAAAGTTCTACATAATATGCATAATACTTGTATAAACTTATAAGTAGTATGTATAATACTTTCATATAGCGTGTATAATGCTTGTATATAACACGTAGAATACTTATCTATAGCTTGTATAAACTTATACATAGTGTATATAAACTTTTTCAGAGTATATAATACTTATGTATAGTGTATATAATGCTTATACATAACATGTATAAATATATACATAGTGTGTATAATACTTATATATAGTATTAAACATAGTGTTTAATGCTTGTACATAGCATGTATAAATATGTACATATTATGTATAATACTTGTAAATAATATTGAACGTAGTGTTTAATGCTTGTAAACAACATGTATAAATATGTATATAGTGTGTAAAAATATGTAATTTACTTGTAAATATCATGTATAAACTTGTACATAGTATGTATAATACTTGTATAATATATGTAAAACTTATACATAATATGTATATAACTTGTACATAGTGTATATATTATTTATAGATAGCGTGTATAAACTTCTACATAGTACGCATAATGCTTGTATAAACTTAAACGTAGTGCATATAATACATTTATATATCATATATAATGCTTGTATATAGCTTGTGCAATGATTATATATAGCTTGTATAAACGTGAACATAGTTTATATAAATTTATTTAGAGTGTATAATACTTATGTATAGTGTATAAAATGCTTGTACATAGCGTATATAAAAAATATATATATTGTTTATAATACTTATATATAGCATCGAATATAGTGTAGAATACTTGTATAAACTTATATATAATATGTATAATTTATATAAATAGTGTATGAATAACTCGTATATAGGGTGTACATAATGTGTATAATTCTTGTACATAAAATTTATAAACTTATATATAATGTTTATAATGTTTATACATAGCATGTATAAACTAGTACATAATGTGCACAATGTTTGTATAAACTTGTACATAGTGTGTATAATACTTGTATATAGCATGTATAAACTTGTACATAGTATGTAAAAATTATGTATATAACATTTATAAACTTATACATAGTATGCATAAGCCTTATACATAGCTTGTATAAAATTATACATAGTGTGTAAAAATTATGTATGTTACGAGTAAAAACTTATACATGGTGTGTATAATTCTTAAACATAGTGTGTATAAACTTATACATAATGTGCATAAACTTATACATAGTCTGTATAATACATACATATAGCGTGTGTATAATGGTTAAATAAACTTGTATATAGTGTGTATAATGGTTATAAATAGTGTTTATATTGTTTGTACATATAATGTATAAACTTTTATATAGTGTGTATAATGCTTGTAAAAACTTATACATAGTGTGTTTAATGCTTGTACATAGCATCTATAGTACCTGTATAAACTTGTACAAAGTGTGTATAATACTTGTACATTGCATGTATAAACTTAGACATAGTTTTATAATGTTTTAATATAGTGTTTACAAATATATACATAGTGTGTATAATTCTTGTACATAACATGTATAAACTTGTATATAGCGTGTACAAACTTGTACAATGCATTTATAAACTTATACATAGTGTGTATAATACTTGTACATAGCAAGTACAAACTTGTACATAGTGTGTAAAATGCTTGTACATAGTATGTATAAACTTGTATAATTCATGTATAATGCTTGTACATAATATATATAATTATACATAGAGTGTATAATACTTATACATACCATATACATAGTATGTATAATGCTTATATATAGTGTGTATAAACTTATACATGGTGTTCATATAAACTTGTACATAGTATATATAATACTTATACATAACATGTATAATATTTATACATAGCGTGTATAAACTTGCACATAGTGTGTAAAAATTATGTATATAGCATTTGTAAACTTATACATTGTATGTATATGCCTTATACATATCATGTCAAAACTTGCACAAATTATGTAAAAGTTATGTATATAGTGTGTATAAACTTATACATGGTGTGTATAATACTTATACATAATATATATAAACTTGTACATAATATGCATAAACTTATTCATAGTTTGAATAATCCTTATATATAGCGTGTATAAATTTGTACATAGTCTGTGTATTGCTTATACATTACGTATATACATAGTTTGTATAATGCTTGTATAAACTTATACATAGTATGTAAATTGCTTGTACATAACATCTATAAAACTTGTAAAAACTTATACATAGTGGTATAATGCTTGTACAAAGCATATATAAACTTATATATAGTTTTTATATTGCTTATATATAGTGTTTAGAAATATATACATGGTGTTTATAAAGATTGTACATAGCATGTATAAACTTATAAATCGTGTGTATAATCTTGTATATTGCGTGTATAACTTATACATAGTAGTGTGTATAATACTTGTATACAACATGTACAAACTTGTACATACTGTGTAAAATTCTTATACATAGTGTGTATAAACTTGTATAATTTATGTATAATATTTGTACACAGCATGTATAAACTTATACATAGAGTATATAATAAATATACATATCATATATATAATGTGTATAATGCTTATATATGGCATGTATAAATTCATACCTAATGTGTATAATTCTTATTTATAGTGTATAAAATACTTATACATATGATGTATAAATATATACGTAGTGTGTATATTACTTGTAAAACTTGTACATTTTGTGTATAAAACTTATACATTATGTTTATAGTGTTTATACATAGTGTGTACAAATTTATACATAATATGTATAACGCTTGTACATATCGTGTATAAACTTATACATAGTATGTATATTATTTATAGATAGTGTGTATAAACTTCTATATATTATGTATAATACTTGTATAAACTTATACGTAGTATGTATAAAACTTTTATATAGCGTGTATAATGCTTATATTTAATACATACAATGCTTATATATTGCTTGTATCAACTTATACATAGTATATATAAAATTATTTAGAGTATATAATACTTATGAATAGTATGAAAATGCTTGTGCATAGCGTGCATAAATATATACATAGTATGTATAATACTTATTTATAGAATTGAATATATTGTAAAATGTTTGTATAAACTTATATATAATATGTATAAATCATGTGTACAATATGTGCAATGCTCATATATAGCATGTATATAATGTGTATAATGCTTATACATAACATATATAAACTTATACATAACATATACAATGTTTGTATAAACTTGTACATAGTGTGAATAATACTTTTATAAAGTATTTATAATGGTTGTACATAACATGTATAAACTTGCACATTGTGTGTAAAAATTATGTATATAGCATTTATAAACTTATATATTATATGTATAAGCCTTATACATAACATGTATAAACTTGCACATAGTGTATAAAAATTATGTATATAACTTGTATAAACATATACTTGGTGTATTTAATCCATAGTGTGTATAATGATTGTATAAACTTATACATAGTTTGTATAATGCTTGTACATAGTATCTATAATTTTTATATAAACTTGTACATAATATGTATAATACTTGTACATAGCATGTATAAACTTGTACATAATTTTTATAATTCTTATATATACTATTTACAAATTTATACATAGTGTGTATAATATTTGTACATAGCATGTATAAACTAGTATATAGTATGCATATACTTGTATATTATATGTATAAATTTATACATAGTATGTATAATACTTTTACAAAGTATGTACAAACTTGTACATAGTGTATAAAATACATATACATAGAATATATAAACTTATATAATTCTTGTATAATTCTTATACATAGCATTTAAAAATTTGTACATAGTCTGTACAATACTTATACATTCCATGTACATAATGTGTATAATGCTTATATATAGCGTGTATAAACTTATACATATTGTGTATAATTCTTATTTATAGTGTATAAAATGCTTGTACAAATCGTGTATAAACTTATACATATTATGTATAATACTTGTATATTACATGTAAAATTTGTATATAGTGTGTATAAAACTTATACATAGAATTTATAATGCTTACACATCGTGTGTACAAACTTATACATAATATGTATAATGCTTATATGTAGCGTGTATAAACTTGTAAACTTATAGGTAGTGTGTATAATACTTGTACATAGCACGTTCACACTTGTACATAATGCGTAAAATACTTGTGCGTGACATGTATAAACTTTTATAATTTATGTATAATGCTTGTACATAGTATATATAAACTTTTATAATTCATGTATAATGCTTGTATATAGCATGTAAAAATTTGTATATAGTATGTACAATACTTATACATGCCATGTACCTAATGTATATATGCTTATATATAGCGTGTATAAAGTTATACATAATGTGTATAATTCTTATTTATAGTGAATAAAATGTTTGTACATATCGTGTATAAACTTGTACATAGAGTGTATAATATTTGTATATTACATGTAAAACTTATACAAAATGTGTATATAACTTGTACATAGTGTGTATATTATTTATAAATAGCTTGTATAAACTTCTACATAGTATACATAATACTTGTATAAAGTTATACGTAGTGTGTATAAAACTTTTATATAGAGTGTATAATGCTTGTATATTACATATACAATGTTTATATACACCTTGTATAAACTTGTATATAATGTATATAAACTTATTCAGAGTGTATAATACTTATAAATAGTGTGTATAATGCTTATATATAGAATGTATAAATAAGTAAATAGTGTGTATAATACTTATTTATAGCATTGAATGTTGTGTGGAATGCTTATATAAACTTAAATATAATGTGTATAATTCATGTATATAGTGTGTGCAAAGATCATATATAGTGTGTACATAGTGTGTATAATGCTTATACATAATATGTATAATGCTCATATATTGCATGTATAACCTTGAACATAACATGTAGAATATTTGTATAAACTTTTAAATAGTGTGTATAATACTTGTACATAGTATGTATAATACTTGTACATAGCGTTTATAAACTTGCACATATTTTGTAAAAATTTTGTATATATTATTTATGAACTTTTACATATTATGTATATTCCTTATACATAGCATATAGAAACTTGCATATAACGTGTAAAAATTATGTATATAGCGTGTATAAACTTATACATAATTTGTATAAACTTGTACATAATGTGCATAAACTTGTTCATAGTTTGTATAATTCTTATACATAGCATGTATAAACTTATACATAGTATGTATAATCCTTGTACATAGCATGTGTATAATATTTTAATAAACTTATACATAGTGTGTATAATGCTTGTAAATAGTGTGTATAATAATTGTATATAGAATATATAAACTTGTACATAATATGTATTATGCTTTTACATAGCATCTATAATACTTGTAAAAACTTATACATAGTGTGTATAATACTTGTACATAGCAGGTATAAACTTATATATAATTTTTATAATGCTTATATATAGTGTTTTCAAACATATACATAGAGTGTATAGTTCTTACACATAGCATGTATAAACTTATATATAGTGTGTATAAACTTATACATTATATGTATAAATTTATATATAGTATATATAATACTTATACATAGCATGTATAATACTTATACATAATATGTACAAACTTGTACATAGTGTATAAAATGCTTATACATAGCATGTATAAATATTTATATTTCATGTATAATAATTATACATAGCATGTATAAACTTGTACATAGTGTGTATAGTACTTATACATAACAAGTAAATAGTGTGTATAATTCTTATATATTTCATGTATAAACATATACACAGTGTGTATAATTCTTATTCATAGTGTAAAAAATGCATGTATATATCATGTATAAACTTGTATATAGTGTGTATAATACTTGTATATTATATATAAAACTTGTACATAATGTGTATAGAACTTGTACAGAATATTTATAATTCTTATACATAGTGTGTACAAAATTATATATAATATGTATAATACTTGTACATAGCGTGTATAAACTTGTATATACTGTGTGTATTATTTATCGATAGTATGTATAAACTTCTACATAGTATGTATAAAACTTGTATAAACTTATATGTAGTGTATATAATACTTTTATATAGCGTATATAATATTTGTATGTGGCATGTATAATGCTTATATATAGCTTGTATAAATTTATACATAGTATATATAAACTTATTCAGAGTGTCTAACACTTATGCATAGCGTATATAATGCTTGTACATAGCGTGTATGAATATCTATGTAGTGTGTATAATATTTGTATACAACATTGAATGTAGTGTAGAATGCTTGTATAAACTTATATATAATACATATAATTCATGTATTCTGTGTATACAATGCTCGTATATAGCATGTATATACTGTGTATAATGCTTGTATATAACGTGTATAAACTTATACATAATATATAAACTGTTTATACATAGCATGTATAAACTTGTATATAACATGTATAATATTTTTATAAACTTGTATATAATTTATATAATATTTATACATAGCATATATGAACTTACACATAGTGTGTAAAAATTATGTATATAGCATTTATAAACTTATACATATTATCTATAAGCCTTATATATAGCATGTATAAACTTGTACATAGTGTGTAAAAATTATGTATATAGCATGTATAAACTTATACATGCTGTGTATAATTCATATACATAGCGTATATAAACTTATATATAATATTAATAAACTTGTTCATAATTTGTATAATCCCTATATATAGCGTGTATAAACTTATACGTAGTCTGAATAATGCTTGTACATAGCGTGTGTATAATGTTTGAATAAACTTATACAAAGTGTATATAAATCTTATAAATAGTGTGTATAATGCTTGTACATAGAATATATAACCTTGTACATAGTGTGTATAATACTTGTATAAACTTGTATATAATATGTATAATGCTTGTACATAGTATTTATAATACTTATATAAACTTGTACATAGTGTGTATAATGCTTGCACATTGCATGTAGATACTTGTGCATAGTTTTTAAAATGCTTATATATAGTGTTTATAAATATATAAATAGTGTGTATAATGCTCATACATAGCATGTGTAAACTTGTATATTTTGTGTATAAACTTATACATTGCTTGTATAAATTTATATATTATGTGTATAATACTTATATATAGCATGTACAAACTTGTACATAGTGTGTAAAATGCTTGTATATAGCGTGTATAAACTAGTATAATTCATGTATAATGATTGTACATAGAATGTGTAAACTTTTACATAGTGTGTATAATACTTATACATACCAAGTATATAGTGTGTATAATGCTTATATATTACGTGTTTAAACTTATACATAGTGTGTATAATTCTTATTTATAGTGCATAAAATACATGTATATATCATGTATAAACTTCTATATAGTGCGTATAATACTTGTATATTACATGTAAAACTTGTACATAGTGTATATAAAACTTGTACATAGTGTTTATAATGCTTATGCATAGTGTGTACAAACTTATACATAATATATATAATACTTGTACATAACATGTATAAATTTGTACATAATGTGTATATTATTTATAGATAGCATGTATAAAATTCTACATAGTATGTATAATACTTTTATAAACTTAAAAGTAGTGTGTATAATACATTTATATAGCGTGTATAATTCTTGTATATAACATATAGAATGCTTATATATAGCTTGTATAAATTTGTACAAAGTATATATAAACTTATTTAGAGTGTATAATACTTTTGAATAATGTGTATAATGCTTGTACATAGCGTGTATAAATATGTACATAGTGTATAAAATTCTTATATATAGTATTGAAATTAGTGTATAAAGCTTGTATAAACTTATATATAATGTGTATAATTCATGTATACAATATGTGAAATGCTCGTTTATAGCTTGTACATAGTGTGTATAATGCATGTATATAACGTGTATAAAATTATACATAATATGTATAATGCTTATACATAACATGTACAAACTAGCACAAAACATGTATGAATTTTGTTTAAACTTGTGCATAGTGTGCTTAATACTTGTACCTATCATATATAATGCTTGTACATAATATGTATAAACTTGCCCATAATATATAAAAATTATGTATAAAACATTTATAAAGTTATACAAAGTATGTATAAGCCTTACACATAGCATGTATAAACTTGCACATAGTGTATAAAAATTATGTATATAGCATGTATAAACTTATACATGATATGTAGAATCCTTTTACATTACATGTATAAACTTGTACATAATATGCATAAACTGGTTCATAGTTTGTATAATCCTTATACATCACGTGTATTAGCTTGTACATAGTCTATATAATACTTGTACAATGCACGTGTATAATGTTTTAATAAACTTATATATAATGTGTATAATGCTTGTAAATAGTATGTATAATGCTTATACATATTATTTATAAACTTATACATAGTATGTTTAATACTTGTATAAACTTGTACATAGTGTGTACAATACTTGTAGATAATATATATAATATTTATATAAACTTATACATAGCGTGTATAATGCTTGTACATAACATGTACAAACTTATACATAGTTTTTATAATGCTTATATATAGTGTTTACAAATATATACATAGTGTGTAAAATGCTTGTGCATAGTTTGTATAAACTTGTATATAGTGTGTATAAACTTATACATTGCGTGTATAAACTTCTACATAGTGTGTATAATACTTGTACATAGCATATACAAACTTGTACATAATGTGTAAAATTCTTGTACATTCCATATATAAACTTATATAATTCATATAAAATACTTGTATATAGTCTGTATAAATTTATATATAGTGTGTATAATATATATACATACCATGTACATAGTGTGTATAATGCTTATATATAGCGTATATAAACTTATACATAGTGTGTATAATTCTTATTTATAGTGCGTAAAATGCTTGTTCATATCATGTATAAACTTCTATATAGTGTGTATAATACTTATATACAGCATGTAAAACTTATACATAGTGTATATAAAACTTGTACATAGTATTTATAATGCTTATACATAATTTGTTCAAACTTATACATAATATGTACAATGCTTGTACATAGTGTGTATAAACTTGTTCATAGTGTGTATATTATTTATAGATAGCGTGTAAAAACATCTACATAGTATGCATAATGCTTGTATAAACTTATACGTAGTGTATATAAAACTTTATATAACATATATAATGCTTGTATATAGCGTAAACATGCTTATATATAGCTTGTATAACCTTGTACATAGTGTATATAAACTTATTCAGAGTTTATAATACTTTTGAATAGTGTGTATAATGCTTGTAAATAGCGTGTATAAATATGTACATGGTTTGTATAATATTTGACTATGTATAAATATTATAAACACTATGTACAAGTTTTATACACACTATGTATAAGTTTTACTTACAATATACAAGTATTATACACACTACGTATAAGTTTATACACGATATGCACAAGCATTTTACATACTATAAATAAGAATTATACATACTATGTATAAGTTTTTGCATGCTATATATAAGCATTATACACACTATATACATTATATATATAAGTATTATACACACTATATACAAGTTTATACATGCTATGTATAAGTATTATACCTGAATTATATATAAGTTTATACAAGCAGTCTACGCTAAGTTCAATGCTATATACAAGTATTATATCCACTATGTAAATATTTATACATACTATGTACAAGCATTATACACACTATTCATAAGTATTATACATTCTAAATAAGTTTATAAATACTATGTACAAGTTTATACAAGCTGTATAAAAGCATTGTACATGCTATATACAAGCATTATACATGTTATATAAAAGTATTATACACACTACTATTAGTTTTTATAAGTATTATGCATAATATGTATAATTTTATACACGATATCTATAAATAATATATATGTTATATACAAGTTTATATACGCTATATAAAAGCATTAAATATATAATATATAAGTTTATACACACAATGTATAAGCATTATAAACACCATGTATAAGTTTTTTACACAATATGTATAAGTTTTACATGCAATATACAAGTATTATACACGATATATATAAGTTCATACACGATATGTACAAGCATTTTACACACTATAAATATGAATTATACATACTATGTATAAGTTTATACATGTTAAATATAAGTATTATACACACTATGTACATAGTATGTCTAATTATTATACACATTATGTACCAATTTATACATGCTATGTATAAGCATTATACATAAATTATACGAGTTTATACACGCTATGTACAAATATTTTACACACTATGTTCAAGTTTGTAAGTATAAGTATTATACACACTATGTGCAAGTTTATACATGCAATATATAAGTTTATACACATTATATATGTTTATACAAGCTATGCAAAAATATTATACACACTATATATATGTTTGAAACACTATACATAAGTATTATAAAAGCTATGTTTAAGTTTATACATGCTATGTGCAAGCTACACACAATGTACAAGTTTATAGAAGTATTATAAATGCTTGTACAAGCATTATACAAACTTTATATAAGTTTGTACAAGCGTTATACACAATATACATAAGTTTATACATTATATATATAAGTATTATACACACTATCTATAAGCATTTCACACACTATATATAAGTTTATTTAAATATTATACACATGCTTTGTACAAGCATTATATAAATAATATACAAGTTTATATATGCTACGTATAAGGAATATACAAATTATGAATAAGTATATGCATATTATGTACAAGTTTGTACATGCTATGTATGAGGATTATACACACCATGCATAAGTTTATACACACTATATATATAATTTTTACATGCTAATAACGTGTATAAACTTATACATAATATGTATAATGCTTTTACATAGCATGTATAAACTTGTACATAACACGTACAACATTTGTATAAATTTGTATATAATGTATATAATACTTGTACATAGCATGTATATTGCTTGTACATAGCATGTATAAACTTGTACATAATGTGTAAAAATTATCTATATGGCATTTATAAACTTATACATAATATGTATAAGTTTTATACATAGCATGTTTAAACTTCCACTTAGTGTATAAAAATTATGTATAAAGCATGTATAAACTTATACATGGTATGTATAATCCTTATACATAGCATGTGTAAACTTATACATAATGTGCATAAACTTATTCATAGTTTGTATATATACATAGCACGTATAAAATTATTCATAATCTTTATAATGCTTGTACATAGTGTGTGTATAATATTTGAATATACTTATATATAGTGTGTAAAATGCTTATAAATATTATATAATGCTTATACATGGAATGTATAATCATGTGCATAGTATGTAAAATGCTTGAATAAACTTGTACATACTATGTATAATGCTTTTGCATAGCATCTATAATACTCGTATAAACTTGTACATAGTGTTTATAATGCTTGTACATAGCATGTACAAACCTGTACATAGTTTTTATAATGCTTATATATTGTGTTTACAAATATATACATAGTGTGTATAAATCATGTACATAGCATATACAAACTTGTATATAGTATATATAAACTTATATATTACGTGTATAAACTTATACATAATGCGTATAATACTTGTACATAGTATGTACAAACTTGTACATAGTGTGTAAAATATTTATACATAGCGTGTATAAACTTGTATAATTCATATATAATACTTGTACATAATATGTATAAACTTGTATATAGTGTGTATAATATATATACATACTATATACATATTGTGTATAAAGCTTATATATAAAATGTATAAACTTATACATACAGTGTATTATTCTTATTTATATTATGTAAAATGCTTGTACATATCGTATATAAACTTGTACAAAGTGTGCATAATACTTATATATTGCATGTAAAACTTGTACATAGTGTGTATAAAACTTGTATATATTACTTATAATGCTTATATATAGTATGTACAAAATTATATATAATATATATACTGATTGTACATAACATTTATAAACTTGTACATAGTGTGTATATTATTTATAGAAAGTGTGTACAAACTTCTACATAGTATTCATAATGCTTGTATAAGCTTATACGTATTGTGTATAATATTTTAATATAGCGTGTATAATGCTTGTATATAAAATTTATAATGCTTATATATAGCTTATATAAACTTGTAAATAATGTATATAAAGTTATTTAGAGTGTATATTACTTATGAATAGTGTGTATAATGCTTGTACATAGCGTGTTTAAATATGTACATAGTGTGTACAATACTTATATATAGCATTAAACATAATATAGAATGCTTGTATAAAGTTATATATAATTCACGTATATAATGTGTACAATGTTCATAAATAGCATGTACATAGTGTGTATAATACTTATACATAATGTGCATAAATTTATATGTAATGTGTATAACACTTATACATAGCATGTATAAACTTCTACATAGTATGTATAATAATTATACATAGTTTGAATAATGCTTGAACATAGCGTATATAAACTTGCACATAGTATGTAAAACTTATGTATGTAGCGTTTATATACATATACATAGTAAGTTTAAGCCTTATATATAATATGTATAAACTTGCATATAGTTTATAAAAATTATCTATATATCATGTATAAACTTATACATGATGTATATAATCCTTATTCATAGCATGTATAAACTTATACATAATGTGCATAAACTTGTTCACAGTTTGTATAATCCATATACATAGCAAGTATAAACATGTACATAGTCTATATAATGCTTGTACATAGTATGTGTATAATATTTGAATAAACTTATATATACTGTATATAATGCTTATAAATAGTATATAATGCATAAACATGAAATATATAAACTTGTACATAATATGTAAAATATTTGTATAAATCTGTATATGGTGTGTATAATGCTTGTACATAGCATCTATAATACTTGTATAAACTTGTACATAGCATGTACAAACTTATACATAGTTTTTATATTGTTTATATATAGTGTTTACAAATATATATATAGTGTGTATAAAGCTTGTACATAGCATGTATAAATTTGTATATATTTTGTATAAACTTGTACATTATATGTATAAACTTGTACATAATGTGTATAATACTTATACATAGCATGTAAAAACTTGTACATAGTGTGTAAGATGTTTGTACATAGCGTGTATAAATATGTATAATTCATGTATAATGTTTGTACATAACATGTATAAACTTCTATATAGTGTGTATAATATATATACATACTATGTACATAGTGTGTATTAATCTTATATATAGAATATATAAAGTTGTACATAGTGTGTATTATTCTTATTTATATTGTGTAAAATGCTTATACATATCGTGTATAAACATATACATAGTGTGTATAATACTTGTATATTGCATGTATAACTTGTACATAGTGTGTATAAAACATATACATAGTATTTATAATGCTTATATATTGTGTGTACAAAATTATACGTAATATATATAATTATTGAACATAGCATGTATAAACTTGTATATAGATAGTGTGTATAAACTTCTATATAGTATGCATAATGCTTATATAAACTTATACATAGTGTATATAATACTTTAATATAGCATGTGTAATGCTATTATATGACATTTATAATGCTTATATATAGCTTTTATAAACTTGTACATAATATATATAAACTTATTTATAGTGTATAATATTTATAAATAGTGTGTATAATGCTTGTACGTAGCGTGTTTAAATATGTACATAGTGTGTACAATACTTATATATAAAATTGAACATATTATAGAATGCTTGTATAAACTTATATATAATATGTATAATTCATGTATATAATATGTGCAATGCTCGTAAATATCGTGTATATATTGTGTATAATGCTTGTATATAATGTGCGTAAACTTATACATAATGTATATAATACTTATACATAGTATGTATAAACATCCATAACGTGTACACTATTTGTACAAACTTGTACATAGTGTGTATAATAATTATATATAGCATGAATAATGCTTGTACATTACGTGTATAAACTTGCACATAGTGTGTAATATGTAGCGTTTATATACATATACATAATATATATAAGTCTTATACATAACATATATAAACTTACACAAAGTGTATAAAAATTACGTATATACCATGTATAAATTTATACATTGTGTGTATAATCCTTATTCTTTTTTTTTTTTTTTGAGAAGATGCATAAAGCAATATTATTGAAATGAAAACAAAAGAAACAATCTAAACATGGTTGAGATTATCATATTCTTCCTTCACCAATTTAAAGAATGAAGGAGGAACATTATTGATAATCAAGTTATTCCAAGTAAAATCACCCAACCTAGCATGGTTAGCACAATAATCGGCTAACTTATTACAACCTCTCTTAACAAATTGAAAAATGACTTAATTGAAACTTCTAAGAAAGAAGAAATCAAGTAAATTAGGATGATTACTTACAGATGGACCATTTTTGAAAATGTCTTGGATATGCTTCATAACATTGTAGTTATCTCCTTCTATAATGATGCCTTTTGCTTCATACATCCACTCTTGAGTAATCTTCTTGATAGCCAACAAAGCTTCCAATTCAAGAGTTGAAATATCCCAATGTATTGTTTTGATCCCAAAGGCAAATAAAAATCTACCTTTGCTGTCTCTAATTACTCCGTCAATTCCAGCAGAATAATTATTATTAAGAGAAGCATCCACATTCAGTTTGATCCATTCAGTTGGAGGAGGTTTCCAAGTTTTTTGAAACAGCAAATGCTGATTAGAAACCAAGTTGACCGAATTGAGATCTTGGCTAAATGATAAAGAAGCAAAACTAACTGCATTAGCTGCAATAGACGATATACTGTCCTCATCCAATCCGTGCACCCTCTTGTTTATACTCTTCCAAGAGAAAAAAATTGCAGAACAATAAACATTGGCTAAAAAGGGATTGCTGAAAGAAGCTTTACAAAGCCAATTAAAGCAATTTACAAGATTGGATAGAACCAGGATATCATAACCCCACTTTTTTAATAAGATAATGATATTATTCATAAATGAGCATTTAGCAGTTAGATGATCAGCATCTTCAACATCTTCACATCCTCTTGGGCATCCATTGAAATTAATAATCCTTCTATACATTAAAAAATCGTTGGTTGGAATTGCCTTATGAATCAATTTCCACCAAAAGATGTTAACTCTTGGTTTCAACTTTAACTGTTTAAGCCATCTCCAATTAGCATCTTCTTCCTCATATAAGTAACTTTGTTCTGAAATCAAAGCAACAATTGATTTCCCAGGAAACTTGTACATAATTTCCATTTCATCAAATTGATTTTCTCTGTTCAAAGGAACCAAAGAAATTAATTCTGTAAGCTCATTACCGAAAGCTTCATGCAATCTGTTGATATTCCAATCTTCATCTTCAATAAAATTTCTCAAACATAATTGTTCATCTTGAAGATTGGATACAAACGTAGGCCATTTATCTAAACACTTATCAAGGATCCAGATATCCTTTGTAGTGTTTATGAGATCACCATTAAAGATCTTACATCTAGTAATTTGTTGAAGAGTTTTCCTCCAGAATTAATAATTTTCCAAGTTGGTGAACTACCAACTCTTGTTTCTGAAAAATAGAAATTTCTCCCATATTTTGCAATCATGATTCTACTAAGAAGAGTTGATGGCTCAGAAATCAAATTCCAAGCGAATTTGGCTCTCCAAGAGTTCATTTTGTCAACTGGTGAAATAATGCCCTATCCTCCAAACTTAATATGCTTACAAAGAATTTTCCATTCCACATAATGAATTCCTTTACTCTTGTTTTGTTTCATCCAGAGAAAATCCCTGCAAAGCTGTTAAGTTCTCTCAATACACCCATTGGCACAAGAGAGTGAGTAGAAACGAAAATTGGAATGGATAAAAGAGGTGTTTTGATTAACTGAATTTTACCAGCTAAAGTAAGAGATAAATTGCCCCAAACATTGAGTTTATCAAATGCTTTTTCTATAATATCTCTGAAGTCAGATGCAGTAAGCCTTCTCATAGCCATTTTGATGCCAAGATAGTTCATCTCTTTAACAACTTTGAATCCAAACAGTTTTGACAAAATTCTGGATTTGTTCTTATGGACTGCCTTATCAAAAATCAGAGCAGATTTCTGATTATTCACCTTCTGTCCAGTCCAGCGGCTATAATTCTTCAAGATCTTCTTGATTTTATTAACATTTCTCCTGTTAGCTTCAGAAAAAAATTATGATGTCATCAGCATATTGAAGATGTGAAATTTTCTCTACATTCGGATTCAATTGTATACTAATTTTAGCTCCATCTCTATTGAAAGCTTCAGTAAGAATTTGTGAGCACATTATAAAAAAATGGGGGGATAGAGGGCATCCCTGACTAAAGCCACACTCCGCTTAAATCCATTTAGAATTCCTTCCATTCACATTTTTAGAATATTTTGTGTCCACCACACATTGGATTAAGAGATTAGCAAAAGATGTTGGAAAACCATAAAGCTCCAAAACCTTCTTCAAAGTGTTCCAACCCATACTATCATAAGCTTGCTCCATATCAAATTTAATAGCCATCAAGCCTTTCTTAGCTTTAGAAATTCTAAATTTATAAAAAATATCTTGTGTGAGCAAAATATTCTCAGAAATGGATCTTCCCTTGATGAAGGCTACTTGATTATCAGAAATAATCTTTGGAATAATATTGGTAATCCTATTTAATAACATCCTTGCCACTATCTTATAGATAGAATTACAAAGACTAATAGGTCTATAATTAGAAGGAGTTAAAGGATTTTTTATTTTAGGAATAAGAACCACAATGGTCTCCCTCCATTCATCACACATTGAACCAGATTTGAAAAGAAGTCTAAGAGCTTTCCAAACATCAGATTTGATAATAGGCCAATAGAATTTAAAAAAAGAGTAGGAAAGACCATCCATACCAGGGGCTATATTGCTTTCCAAGTGAGAAATAACATTCTCCAATTCGTCCTTAGAAAAGTCTACCAACAACTTATCCTTGTCATATTCATCAATGATTTTGGAGAAACTAGGCCAGCCATTAAGATAGGAATTTCTGAATTTCCATTTCTCATGGAAATAATTAGACAAGATATCTTCAATGCAGCTTTGATCTTCTATAAGAGAGCCGTCTGTGTTCTTTATTTGTTTGATAAGATTGCTATTATACCTTGCTGAAGCAACCGAATGAAAATAATCATAATTTGAATCACTTCTTTTGTACCATTTAACTTTGGCTCTTTGCTTCCACCAAGAGCTTAATCTTCCCAAAGTAGAGTTCAATTCCTTAATTTTGAATCTCAATAAAGAGATTTTGTCATTTGAAAGACTACCTGTATTGGCCTCCTCTTCATGCAAAGAAATAATATCATTTTTCAAATTTTCTTTCAAGGATTTTAAATTGGAATGCTTGGCTTTACTCCAATAAAAGAGAGCTTTAAGGACTCTTTTGAATTTACAATTCAATTTCTGGACATCATCCCCACCAGCAGGTTTATTCTAGGAATTTAAAACAATTCCTTTAGATGCTGGATACGAGATCCACACTTCTTCAAATTTCAGTCTCTTGTTCTTCTTAAATTTCGGTCCAAAAATGCTGATAGCTATTGGACAGTGGTCTGATGTGACTCTTCCAAGATGTAGAACTGCTGCCACTTGAATGATATTCAAAGCTGCTGAATTCAGTAAACATCGGTCTAATCTCTCCAGGATGCGAGCTCCTCCTTTTTTATTGTTACACCAAGTAAACTTGGGACCTATAATACCAATGTCATTGAAATCACAATTCTTCATAAACATTTGAATATCTTGAGGGCCTTGAGAGAATACAAATCTCTTACCACCACTTTTTTCTTCTTGTGTGATGATGCAATTAAAGTCACCTCCAATAATGCATGGAATATTCGAATTAGTAAATCTTTGAAGGTCTTCCCATAGTTGTCTTCTTTTATAAACTTCTTTGCTTCCATAAGTGGTGGCAATGAGCCATTCACTTCCATTATGCATATTTAATAACCCAATAACTACTTGGCTAGAAAAATGAACAACTTTGAAACAACAAATGTTGAATTTCCAACAAATGAGGATTCCTCCAGACAATCCTTCAGCAGGGACATTAAAAAAATCCCAATTATTACCAATAAAAGTGTTGATTTCCTTCCTATCAAAAGATTGAACTTTGGTTTCAACAAGTCCAAGAAAAAAAACGTCAAGATCCTTTATGAATTCCCTTAGATATCGAGAGGCCTCAACCTTCCTAGCCCCTCTACAATTCCAAAATGATAGAGATGTCATTTTGATTTAAAAATGGGATTACTCCCATTTTTAATCTTCTTATTAGCTTCTCCTTTCCTTTTTTGAGATAATATGTTATATCTTCCCAGAGAATTGAGCTCTTTGATAAGTTTACCTTTACTTCTCATGGCTTCTTCCATCTTGTCTTCATTCGGAGAAACTTTAAAAATTTCCCCTTCTTCAAATTCCACTTCTTCATTCACTTTGAAAGATTCTGTTTCTTGAGTAAGATCTTCTAGTAAATTGAATTTATTCTGATCTTCATTAGGCTTGGTAGTAATATTAGAAATATGATTTGTCATCTCCTTACAATTGTTAACTCCTGGCAAAACAACAGGAGTTATTACTTCATTCACTTTCTTCACAGCAATAGGACCCAATTCAGCTTCTTTATTTACAACAGTAGCAATAGTGGTTCATTGCCGGCTTCTTCAGTAACAGGACCCAAATCAGCTTATGTATTTTCCTTAGTAGCAGTAATAGATACATTGGGGGCTTCTTCAGCAACATGGTTTAAAGATGGCTCAGAGAATGTTTTCTAAACATAAACATTCTTAGTATTTCTGTAAAAAGGCTTCTCCTTGATGATAGCTGGATTCCTCCTTCTCCTTGAATTTTGAACTAGGATACATGGCCCATAATCTTTATTTAAACCTGCTTCCTGTTGATACTGATAGGAAGAAATCTGAGCTTCCTTGTCCAAAGACTTAGTATGTTTGATTTGAGTTCATTCACAGTTAGATAACATCCCATCTTTACAATTGGCTTCAAGATGACCAATTTTTCCACAATTGAAACAAAAATTGGATACTCTTTCATATTCTACCTTTTAAAAGAAGCGTCCAAAGGATCCTTCTACCCACACTCCCTTAGGAAATTGTTGATCCAGTTGCATACGAACGCAGATTCTAGCATACTCCCTTTTGCTCCATTGGAACATATTGCCATCAATCCACAGAGGAACTCCAATTTTACTGGAAATTCTAGTCACATTTTCTTCATCCCAGAAAATCAGTGGCAGATGAGGAAATCTAACCCATATGGGGGATGATAGTCCTTTTAAGGAGGTAGGAGAAAACATTGGGGACCATTTGTCTATGCCCACAATATGGCCATTCACATACCATGGACCACCTTCCAAAACTTTTTCAACAACAGCTTTATCAAAAAAGGAACATAAAGTCCATCCAAGCCCAAGAGAAGTTATATGGAACTTCCCAAATTAGCTCCATTGACGTCGAATCTCTTTAGCAACTTCAAAGACCGGATAGTTTCCTCAAAATACCTTTACTACCAATGACAATTGTAATTTGTCTGCATTAATTTTCAAACAATCTTTGTTCAACATAACTGCATCACCATCTTCTGATAAGAAGGAATCATTATCTTTTATATAAACTTTAATATTCGGTTTCCTGTACCAGGTATCAGCAGGAACAGTGAGGCCATTTTCTACTTCAGCATTATTACGAATATTTGATGAGCTATCCATCAACTTCTGAGAAAAAGAGATTCCTTTCTCTACTAAATTTGACTTGACTGCAGGATTATTGAATTTATTCACAAATAGCTTCAGACCAGATGAAGACAATGCCCCATTGTCTACTAAATCCTTCTTTAAACCAATTGGAGATTTGAATTCCTTCACTAGAGATTGAAATAATACTCCTTTACCTTTGCCAAGAACAATCAAAGATTTCTTCAGCTTCACTTTTGAAGGCTCGTTAATTTTAAGAATACCAGATCTTTGCCTTCTAGACAATTCATCATCACGAACAGGAATGTGAATGTTGTCATCAAGAGGAATCCGGCGATTGGCGGCGAATACTGCGTCGATCCCCATCAACGGAAAAAAAACCGCAACAAAGTGCTGAACGTTAAAATTTGAATTTTAGGAAAGAAAACTTTGAAAATCCGAGACCTTCTCTCACTACCAACAAAGTGCCTTTTTATTTATTTATTTTTTATTCATAGCATGTATAAACTTGTACATTATGTTCATAAACTATTCATAGTTTGTATAATCCTTATATATAGCATGTATAAACTTGTACATAGTATCTATAATGCTTGTACATAGCGTGTGTATAATATTTGAATAAACTTGTACATAGTGAGTATATTGCTTATAAATAGTGTGTATAACGCTTGTACATAGTGTGTATAATACATGTATAAACTTATAAATAGTGTGTATAAAGCTTGTATATAGCATCTATAATACTTGCACATAGTGTGTATAATGCTTGTACATAGTATGTACAAATTTATACATAGTTTTTATAATGCTTATATATAGTGTTTACAAACATATACATAGTGTGTATAATGCTTGTACATAGTATGTATAAAATTATATAGTGTGTATAAACTTATACAATAAGTGTATAAACTTGTACATAGTGGGAATAATACTTATACATAGCATGTACAAACTTGTACATATTATGTAAAATGCTTATACATAATAGGTATAAACTTGTATAATCTATATATAATGCTTCTACGTAATATGTATAAACTTGTACATAGTGTGTATAAACTTATTCAGAATGTATAACACTTATGAATAGTGTGTATAATGCTTGTACATAACATTTATAAATATGTACATAATGTGTATAATTCTTGTATATGGCATTAAATGTAGTGTAGAATGCTTGTATAAACTTATATATAATGTGTATAATTCATGTATATAGAGTGTGCAATGATCGTATATTGTGTGTACATAAAGTGTATAATGCTTATACATAACATTTATAAACATATACATAATATGTATAATGCTTATATATAACATGTATAAACTTGTACATTGTGTGTGTTATACATCTACATAACATTTAGAAACTTAAACATAGTGTGTAAATTGCTTGTACATAACATATATAAACTTGTAAAATTTATATATAATGCTTGTACATAGCATGTATAAATTTATACATAGTGTGTATAATAGTTATGCATATCATGTACGTAGTATATATAATGCTTGTATATAACGTATAAAAACTCATACATAGTATGTATAATTCTTATTTATAGTATGTAAAATACTTCTACATATCATGTATAAATTTGTATATATTATATATAATATTTGTATATTGCATGTAAAACTTGTATATTATGTGTATAAAACTTGTATATAGTCTTTATAATGCTTATACATAGTGTGTACAAACTTATATATAATATTTATAATCCTTGTACATAGCTTGTATAAACTTGTAAATAGTGTATATATAATTTATAAATAGCGTGTATAAACTCCTATATATTATGCATAATGACTGTATAAACTTATACGTTGTATGTATAATACTTTTATATTGTATATAAAATGCTTGTATATAGCATGTATAATACTTATATATAGCGTGTATAAACTTATACATAGTGTATATAAACTTATTCAGAGTGTATAATACTTAAAAATAGTATATATAATACTTGTATATAGCGTGTATAAATATATACACAGTGTGCATAGTAATTATATATAGCATTAAATGTAGAGTGTAATGCTTGTGTAAACTTATATATAATATATATAATTCATTTATATAGTGTGTGCAATGATCATATATTACGTGTATATAGTGTGTAAAATGCTTGTACATAACATGTATAAACTTATACATAATGTGTATAATGCTTATAAATAGCACGTATAAACTTCTTCATAACATGTACAATATTTGTATAAACTTGTACATAGCATTTATAATATACTTGTATATAGCATGCATAATGCTTGTACATAACGTATATAAACTTTCACATAGTGTGTAAAAATTTTGTATATAGCTTTTTTAAACATATACGTAGTATTTATAAGCCTTATACATATCATATATAAACTTGCACATAGTCCGTAAAAATTATATATATATATAGCATGTATAAATATATACATGGTGTGTATAATCCTTATACTTAGCGTGTATAAGTTATACATAATGTGCATAAACTTGTTCATAGTTTGTATAATCCGTATACATAACGTGTATAAAGCTATACATAGTTTATATAATACTTGTACATAGCGTTTGTATAATGTTTGAATAAACTTGTACATAGTGTGTATAATGCATGTAAATAGTATGTATAATGCGTATATATATAATATATAAACTTGTACATAATGTGTATAATGGTTGTATCAACTTGTACATAGTGTGTATAATGCTTATACATAACATCTAAAATACTTATATAAACTTATACATAGTATGTATAATACTTTTACATAGCTTGTACAAACTTGTACATAGTTTTTATAATGCTTATATGTAGTATTTATAAATATATACAGAGTATGTATAATGCTTATACATAACATGCATAAACTTATATTTAGTATGTATAACTTGTACATTATGTGTATAAACTTGTATATATTGTGTATAATACTTGTATATAGCATGTAAAAACTTATACATAGTGTATAAAATGCTTGTACATAGCGTGTATAAACTTGTATAATATATGTATATGACTTGTACATAGCATGTATAACCTATTATATTATATGTATAATACTTATACATATTATGTAAATAGTGTGTATAATACTTATATGTTACGTGTATAAACTTATACATAGTATGAATAATTCTTATTTATAGTGTGTAAAATACTTGTACATATCATGTATAAACTTATACATAGTGTGTATAATACTTGTATATTGCTTGTAAAACTTGTACATAGTTTATATAAAATTTATACATAGTATTTATAATGCTTATACATAGTGTGTATAAATTTATATATAATATGTACAATGCTTGTACATAGCATGTATAAACTTGTATATAGTATGTATATTATTTAAAGATAGCATGTATAAACTTCTACGTATTATGCATAATGCTTATATAAACTTATACGTAGTGTGTTTAATACTATTATATAGCATTTATAATGCTTGTATATAGCATTTACAATGCTTATATATAGCTTATATAAACTTTTATATAGTGTATATAATTTATTCAGAGTGTATAATACTTTTAAATAGTATGTATAATGCATGTACATAGCGTGTATAAATATATACATAGTGTGTATAGTACTTATATAAAACATTGAACTTAATATAGAATACATGTTTAAACTTATATATAATGCGTATAATTCATGTATATAGTGTGTGCAATGCTCGTATATAGCGTGTACATAGTGTGTAAAATGCTTGTACATAATGTGTGTGAACTTATACATAATGTGTATAATGCTTATACATAGCATGTATAAATTTATATGTAATATATACAATATTTGTATGTACTTATACATAGTATGTATAATATACTTGTATATAGCATGCAAAATGCTTATACGTAACAGGTATAAACTTGCACATAGTATGTAAAAACTATGTATATAGCATTTATAAACTTATACATAGTAATGTATAAGCCCAATACATAGCATGTTTGAACTTGAATATAGCGTGTAAAAATTATGTATATAGCATGTATAAACTTATACATGGTGTGTATAATCCTCTTAAATAGCGTGTATAAACTTGTACATAATCTACGTAAACTTATTCATAGTTTGTATAATCCTTATAAACAATATTTATAAATTTATACATTTTCTATATAATGCGTGTACATAGCGTGTGTAAAATATTTGAATTAGCTTGTACATACTCTGTGTAATGCTTATAGATAGTGTGTATGCTTGTATATATAATGTATAAACTTGTGTACAGCGTGTATAATGCTTGTATAAACTTGTATAAAGTGTGTATAATACTTGTACAAGCATTTATAATACTTGTATAAACTTGTATATTATATAAACTTCATAATGTGCATAAACTTGTTCATAATTTGTATAATTTTTATACATAGCATGTATAAACTTGTTCATAATCTATATAATGCTTGTACATAGTGTGTGTATAATATTTGAATAAACTTATATATAGTGTGTAAAATGCTTATAAATAGTGTATAATACTTGTACATGGAATGTATAAACTTGTACATAGTATGTAAAATGCTTGTATAAACTTGTACATACTGTACATATTGTTTGTACATAGCATCTATAATACTTATATAAACTTGTACATAATGTATATAATGCTTGTACATAGAATGTATAAACCTGTATATAGTTTTTATAATGCTTATATATAGTGTTTACAAATATATACATAGTGTGTATAAAGCTTGTACATAGCATATACAAACTTGTATATAGTATGTATAAACTTATACATTACGTGTATAAACTTGCACATAATATGTATAATACTTATACATAGTATGTACAAACTTGTACATAGTTTGTAAAATGTTTGTACATAGCGTATATAATATTGTATAATTCATATATAATGCTTGTACATAATATATATAAACTTGTATATAGTGTGTATAATATATATACATACTGTGTACATATTGTGTATAAATCTTATATATTGAATGTATAAACTTATACATACTGTGCATTATTCTTATTTATATTATGTTAAATGCCTGTATATATCGTATATAAACTTATACATAGTGTGGATAATACTTGTATATTGCATGTAAAACTTGTACATAGTTTGTATAAAACTTGTACATAGTATTTATAATGCTTATATATAGTGTGTACAAATTTATACATAATATATATAATGATTGTACATAAAATTTATAAACTTGTACATAGTTTGTATATTATTTATAGATAGAGTGTATATACTTTTACATAGTATTCATAATGTTTGTATAAAGTTATATGTAGTATGTATAATACTTTAACATAGCGTGTTTAATTCTTGTATATAGAATTTATAATGTATATATATAGCTTATATAAACTTATACAAAATGTATATAAAGTTTTTTAGAGTGTCTAATACTTATGAATAGTGTGTATAATGCTTGTACATAATATGTTTAAATATATACATAGTGTGTACAGTACTTATATATAGCATTGAACATAGTATAGAATACTTGTATAAACTTATATATAATATGTATAATTAACATATACAATATGTGCAATGCTCGTAAATAGCGTGTTCCTAGTGTGTATAATGCTTAAACATAATGTGCATAAATTTATACATAATATGTATAAGGCTTATACATAGCATGTATAAACTTGAACATAGTATGTATAATAATTATACATAGCATGAATAATGCTTGTACTTAGCATATATAAACTTACACATAGTATGCAAAACTTATGTATGTAGCGTTTATATACATATACATAGTATGTATAAGCCTTATATATAACATGTATAAACTTATATATAGCTTATATAAACTTGTACATAATGTATATAAAATTATTTATAGTGTATAATACTTATGAATAATGTGTATAATGCTTGTACATACTATGTTTAAATATATATATAGTGTGTACAGTACTTATATATGTACATAGTATATATATAGCTTATATTAACTTGTACATAATGTATATAAAGTTATTTAGAGTGTATAATACTTATGAATAGTGTGTAAAATGCTTGTACATACTATGTTTAAATATATACATAATGTGTACAGTACTTATATATAGCATTGAGTATAGTATAGAATACTTGTATAAACTTATATATAATATGTATAATTAACGTATACAATATGTGCAATGCTCGTAAATAGCATGTACCTAGTGTGTATAATGCTTATACATAATGTGCATAAATTTATACATAATATGTATAATGCATATACATAGCATGTATAAACTTGAACATAGTATGTATAATACTTATACATATCATATACATAGTGTATA
>NW_021319762.1:0-12381 GCF_001605985.2 Dendrobium catenatum | reverse complement strand
TATAAGTGGGTTGGCAATGAGCCATTGCACTTCCATTTATGCATATTTAATAACCCAATAACATACTTGGCTAGAAAAATGAACAACTTGAAACAGCAAATGTTGAGGATTCCAACAAATGAGGATTCCTCCAGGACAATCCTTCAGCAGGGACATAAAAAAATCCCAATTGATTGACCAATAAAATTGTTGATTTCCTTCCTATCAAAAAGGATTGAACTTGGGTTATCAAACAATCCAACAAAAAAACGTCAAGATCCTTTATGAATTCCCGTTAGATATCGAGAGGCCTCAACCTTCCTAGCCCTTTACATTCCAAATGATAGAGATGTCATTTTGATGGTTTAAAATGGAATTACTCGCCATTTTTAATCTTCTTATTTTAGCTTTCTTCCTTTCCTTTTTTTGAGATTAATATGTTATATCTGTCCCCAAAAGAATTGAGCTCTTTTGAAAGTACCTTTACTTCTCATGCTTCTTCTTCTTTGTCTTCAGTCGAGAAACTTTAAAATTTCCCCTTCTTCAAAATCCACTTCTTCATCACTTTGAAAGATTGTGTTTTCCATGAGTAAGATCTTCTAGTTTAAACTGAATTTATTTGCTGATCTTCTTAGGGGTTGGTAGGTAAATCCTAGGAAATATGATGTGTCATCTCCTATAAAATTGTTAACTCCTGGCAAAACAACAGGAGTTATACTTATTCACTTTCTTCACAAGCAACAGGACCAAGGTTCAGCTTCTTTTATTTGGACAACAGTAGCAAGTAGTGGTTCATTGCCGGCTGTCTTCAGTAACAGGACCCAAACAGCTTGATGTATTGTTTTCCGTTAGTGAGCAGTAAGGTAGAACAATTTGGGGGCTCTTCAGCAACATGTTTAAAAGAGGCTCGCAAAGAATGTTTTGCCTGAAACATAAAACATTCTTAGTAATTTTCTGTAAAAAGGCTGGGTCTTCCTGATGATAGCGGTTTGGATTCCTCCTTCTCCTTGAATTTTGAACTAGGATACATGGTCTCCATAAGTCTTTATTTTAAACCTGCTTCCTGTTTGTATTGATAGGAAGGAAATCTGAGACGTTCCTTATCACAAAACTTAGTATGTTTGATTTTGAGTTCATGCACAAGTTTAGATAACTTTGCCCATTTCTTACAATTGGCGGTCAAGTATGACAATTTTTCCACAGAACACAGAATTGGATACTCTTTCATATTCTACCTTTGTAAAAGAAGCGTCCAAGGATCGTTCTACCACACTCCCTTTAGGAAAATTGTTGATCCAGTTGTGGGCATGACGAACGGCAGATTCTAGCAAACTCCTTTTGCTCCATGGAACATATTGCCATCAATCCACAGAGGAACTCGCAACTTTTGTCTGGAAATTCTTAGTCACATTTTTCTGTGCAATCCTAGCAAATCAATGGGGCAGATGATGGAAAATCTTAACCCATATGGGGATGTAAGGCCCTTTAAGGATGGTTAGAAGGGAAAACATTGGGGACCATTTTCTATGCCCACATATGACCATTCACATTACCATGGACCACCTTCCAAAACTTTTTTCAACAGCGCTTTATCAAAAACAGGAGACATAAAGTCCAGTCCAATCCCAGAGAAAGTATATGGAATTTCCCAAAATTAGCTCCAATTGACGTCGAATTTTTAGCAACTTCAAAGACCGGATAGTTTTCCTCAAATTACCTTTACTACGAGTGACAATTGTAAATTTGTCTGCATTTAATTTTCAAAACAATCTTTGTCTAACATAACTGGCTTCACCATCTGTCTGGATAAGAAGGAATCATTATCTTTGGAGTAGAAACTTTAATATTCGGTTTCCTGTACCAGTGATCAAAACAGGAAACAGCTTGAGCGGCCATTTTCTACTTCAGCATTAATAACGAATATTGCTTGAATGAGCTTATCCATCAGACTTCTGAGAAAAAGAGATTCCGGTTTCCTCTTTACTAAATTGGACTTGGACTGCAGGATTATGGTGAAGTTTATTCACAATTAGCTTCAGACCAGACGAAGGATCGATTGCCCCATTGTGCTACTAAAATCCTTCTTTAAACCAATTGGAATTTTGAATTCCTGGTCACCAGAGATTGAAATTAAGATCCTTTACCGGTTGCCAAAGAAGGCAGATCAGAGATTTTCTCAGCTTCACTTCTGAAGGCTCATTTAATTTAAGAATACCAGATCTTTTACCTTCTAGACCAATTCATCATCACAAACAGGAATGTGAATGTTTGTCATCAAGAGGAATCCGATGATGGCGGCGAACACGGTGCGTCGATCCCGCATCAACAAAAAAAAACCGCAACAAAGTACGGGAACGTTAAAAATTTGAATTTTAGGAAAGAAACTTTCAAATTCCAAGACCTTTCTCTCACTACTTTCTCTCACTACCAACAAAGTGGCCTTTTTTATTTATTTATTTTTTATTCATAGCATATATAAACTTAGTTACGGATTATGGGTTCATAAACTTATTCATAGTTTGTATAATCCTATATATAGCGGTGTATAAATATGTAAGCATAGTATCTATAATGCTTGTAACATGAGCCGTGTGAAATTTTGAAGTAAACTTGTACATGTGAGTATATTGCTTTATTAAATTAGTGTGTATCAACGCTTGTACATAGTGTGTATAATACATGTATAACTTTAATAGGAATTAGTGGGTATAAGAGCTGTAGTATAGCATCTATAATACTTGCACATTAGTGTGTATAATGCTTTTGTACATAGTATTTTGTTACAAATTTGTATTATAGTTTTTATAATGCTGTAGGTATATAGTGTTTTACAAACATAGTAGCATAGGTGTGATAATGCTTGTAACATAGATTTGTATAAAATTTATATTAGTGTGTATAAGACTTATACAATAAGTGTATAAACTTGTTACATAGTGTGGAATAATACTTATACATAACAATGTACAAACTGTAGCTTATATTATTGTAGAAATGCTTTAGTATATAATTTAAATATGAAACTTGTATAATCTATATTATAATGCTTCACGTAATATGTATAAACTTGTAAATAGTGTGTATAAACTTATTTCCAGAATGGTTATAACACTTATGAAAGTGCTGTATAATGCTTGTACATAAACATTTATAAATATGTACATAATGTGTAGTTAATTTCTTGTAGTATGGCATTAAATGTTAGAATGTAGAGATGCTGTATAAACTGGTATATATAATGTGTATGATTTTATGTGATATAGAGTGTGCAATTGATTCTATATGTTATGTGGTACATAAAGTGTATAATGTTACATAACATGTTATAAACCATATACATAATGTGTATAATGCTTAGTTTTATCTAAACTTGTATAAACTTGTAGGCATTGTGTGTGGTCTATGGACATCTACAGTAAGACAGTAGAAACTTAAACCATAGTGTGTAAATTGCTTGTACATAACATATCATAAACTTGTAAGAATTTATATATAATGCTGTAGCATAGCCATGAGGTATAAATTGTATACATAGTGTGTATAAAGTGGGATATGCAGTATCATGTACGTAGTATATATAATTGCTTGGGTATATAAGCGTATAAAAACTCATACATAGTATGTATAATTTCTTATTTATAGTATATACAATTGACTTCTACATATCTGTATTTAAATTGTATTATATTATGATATGAATATGTATTATTGCATGTAAAACTTGTATATTATGTGTATAAAACTTGAAACATAAGTCTTTAGTAATTGGCTGTATAGGCATAGTGTGTACAAAACTTGGATAGCTATAAAGTATTTTATAATCCTTGTACATAGCTTGTATAAACTTGTAAATAGTGGTAGATATGGAATTATAAGAATAGCGTGTGATTAAACTCCTTATATATTATGCATAATGACTGTAAAACTGGTATATGCTTGTATGTATAATACTTTTATTTGTATAGGTAAAATGCTGTAGTATGAGCAGGTGGTATAATACGTTATATATAGTGCTGTTAAAACTTATACAATGTGCTAGTATAAACTGTATCCAGAGTGTATAATACTTTAAAAATAGTGGATATATATGATATATAATATCTATGATGTAGTATATATATAGGTTATATATATATAGTATATATAGGAATATATATATATAATATACTATGTAGTTATATATATATATTATTATATATATATATATATAGCGTGTATAAAGTATAGTAACCAGGGTAGTGTTGCATTAGTAATTAGTATATAGCATTAAATGTTAGGTGTATTAATGCGTTGTGTAACTGTATATATAATTATATATTAATTGCATTTATGATAGTGTGGCAATGATCATATATTACGTGTGGTATATAGTGTGTAAAATGCTTGTACGGTAACATGTAGTCAAACTTATACATAATGTGTATAATGCTTATGAATTAGCTACGTATAAACTGTTTCGATGACATGTACAATGTTTATGATAAACTTGTTAACATAGCATTATAATATACTTGTATTATAGCATGCATTAATGCTTGTACATACAATATATAACGGTTGCGGACATAATGCTGTAAAAATTTTGTATATAGCTTTTTTTAACATTATACGTAGGTGTATTATAAGCCTTATAGGCATAGCATAATATAAACTTGCACAGTAGTCCGCTAAAAAATTATATATATATACATTGTATAAATATATTACATGAGTGTGTGATAATCCTTATACTTAGCGTGTATAAGTCTATACATAATGGTGCAAAACTTGTTCATAATTATGTATAATCCGTATTACATAACGGTGTGATAAAGCGGTATGACATAGTTTTTAGGTGATATATACTTGTACCATTAGCGTTTGTATAAGTGTTGTGAAATAAACTTGTACATAGTTGTGTATGAATGCATGTAAATAGTATGTATAATGCTTATATAATATAATATATTAAACTTGTTACATAATGGGTTGATCAATGGTTGTTATCAACTTGTACATAGGAGTGTAAAATGCTTATACATAACATCTAAAAATACTTATATAAACTGGGTGTACATAGTGTGGTATAGTACTCTTTACATAGCTTGTACAAACTTGTACATGAGTTTTTTAATGCTGTATATATAGTATTTACAAATATATAGCAGATATGTATAGCATGGTTATATACATAACATGCATAAACTTATATTTAGTATGTAGAACTTGTACGATGTACATGTATAAACTTGTATATATTTGTGTGATTAATACTTGTAATAGCATGTAAAAACTATATACATTTTAGCTTGTAGAAATGCTTGTATCATACGCGGTGATAAACTTGTATAATGATATGTATGGGACTTGTACATAGCATGTATTTAACCTATATATTATAATTGTATAAACTATACATATTATGAAATAGTGTGTATAATACTTATATGTTGCGTGATAGTAACTTATAACATAGTATGGAATAATTCTATATTTATAGTGTGTAAATAGCTTGTACATATTCATGTAGTGAAAACTGGGCCTATACATAGTGTGTATAATACTGTGTATTATTGCATGTAAAAGCTGTACATAGTTGGGTATATAAAAATTAAATATATATATTAATTTATAATGCTTATACATAGTGTGTATAAAAATTTTATAATATTGCTACAATGCTTTGTACATTACAGATAAACTTATAATAGTGCAAAATAAATAGGTGGTATAAACTTTCTTAGGTTGTTATGCATAATGCTTATATAAACTATACGTAGTGTGTTAATACTATATTTATTAGCGTTTATAATTGCTTGTTATATAGCATTTACAATGCTTATATATAGGCTTGTATAAACTATATATATTAGGTGTATATAATTTATTTCAGAGTGTATAATACTTTTTAAATAGTATGTATAATGCATGTACATAGCGTGTTTAAATATATACATAGTTGTTAGTATACTCTATATTATAAATCATTGAACGTAGGTTAGAATGCCATGGTTTTAACTGGTATTGATAAATGGATAACAGGATATTAGGAGTGCAATGCTCGTATATAGCGTGTGGATTATAGTGTGTAAAATGCGTTGTAGTCATAGCATGTGAAACGAACATAAGTGACATGCATGATACACAGCAGTGATAAATGTATGAACATGTACAATGTTTTGTATATACTTTTAGCATAGTAATAGCTAGTAAGTATACTATATATAGATGCAAAATGGCTTATACGTAGCATTGATATAAACTTGCACATAGTATGTACAAACTATGTATATTAGCATTTATAAACTGTAGTACATAGTAATGTATAAGCCTAAATAGCATAACCATGTTATGAACTTGCATATTAGCATGCTTAAAAGAGTTAGCGTTAATAAGCGTGTTATAAACTTATGACGAGTGGTGTGTATTTAATCCTCATACAAGCGGATAAGACGACATAATGTGCATTAGGACTCTGTATTCATAGTTTGTATAACCTATAAATAGGCTTTATAAATTTTACATCTGTTTGTATTAATGCGTGCTACATAGCGTGTTTAAAATTATTTTAATTACTTGTAATACTGGGTGTGTTACGCTAGAAGTGGATAATGCTTGTATATATAATGTATAAACTTGTATAAACTGTGTATAATGCTTGTACAAGCATTTATAATACTTGTATAAACTTGTACATTGTATAAACTTCATAATGTGCATAAACTTATTCATAATTTATATAATTCTTATACGTAGCATGTATAAACTTGTTTATAATCTATATAATGCTTGTACATAGTGTGTGTATAATATTTGAATTAACTTATATATAGTGTGTAAAATGCTTATAAATAGTATATAATGCTTGTACATGGAATGTATAAACTTGTACATAATATGTAAAATGCTTGTATAAACTTGTACATACTATACATAATGCTTGTACATAGCATCTATAATACTTATATAAACTTATACATAATGTATATAATATTTGTACATAGCATGTATAAACCTGTACATAGTTTTATAATGCTTATATATAGTGTTTACAAATATATACATAATGTGTATAAAGCTTGTACATAGCATGTACAAACTTGTATATGGTATGTATAAACTTATACATTACGTCTATAAACTTGCAAATTATATGTATAACACTTGTACATAGTATGTACAAACTTGCACATAGTGTGTAAAATGTTTGTACATACCATGCATAATCTTGTATAATTCATATATAATGCTTGTACATAACATGTATAAACTTATATATAGTGTGTATAATATATATATATATATTGTGTATAAAGCTTATATATAGAATGTATAAACTTATACATACTGTGTATTATTATTATTTATATTATGTTAAATGCCTGTACATATCGTATATAAACTTATACATAGTGTGCATAATACTTGTATATTGCATGTAAAACTTATAAATAGTGTGTATAAAACTTGTACATAGTATTTATAATGCTTATATATAGTGTGTACAAAATTACACATAATATATATAATGATTGTACATAACATTTATAAACTTGTACATAGAGTGTATAAACTTCTACATAGTATTCATAATGCTTGTATAAAGTTATATGTAGTATGTATAATACTTTAATATAGCGTGTATAATGCTTGTATATAGAATTTATAATGCTTATATATAGCTTCTATAAACTTGTACATAATGTATATAAAGTTCTTTAAAGTGTATAATACTTATGAATGGTATGTATAATGCTTGTACATAACGTGTTTAAAAATATACATAGTGTGTACAGTACTTATATATAGCATTGAACATAGTATATAATGCTTGTATAAACTTATATATAATATGTATAATTAATGTATACAATATGTACAATGCTTGTACATAATATGCATAAATTTATACATAATATGTATAATGCTTATACATAGCATGTATAAACTTGGACATAGTATGTATAATAATTGTCCATAGCATGAATAATGCTTGTACATAACATATATAAACTTGAACATAGTATGTAAAACTTATGTATGTAGCGTTTATTTACATATACATAGTATGTATAATTCTTATATATAACATGTATAAACTTGCACACAGTGTGTAAAAATTAAGTATATAGCGTGTATAAACTTATACATGGTGTGTATAATCTTTATTTATATAATATATAAACTTATACATAATGTGCATAAATTTGTTCATAGTTTGTATAATCCTTATACATAGCATGTATAAATTTGTACATAGTCTATATAATGCTTGTACATAGTGTGTGTATAATATTTGAATAAACTTATATATAGTGTATATAATGCTTATATATAATGTATAATGCTTGTACATGGAATGTATAAGCTTGTACATAGTATGTAAAATATTTATATAAACTTATATATAGTGTGTATAATGCTTGAACATAGCATCTATAACACTTGTATAAACTTGTACATAGTTTGTATAACAATTGTACATAGCATGTACAAACTTGTACATAATTTTTATATTGCTTATATATAGTGTTTACAAATACATACATAGTGTGTATAAAGCTTGTACATCGCATGTATAAACTTGTATACATGCTATATTACTTACATAGTATTCATAAGTATTATACACTCTGAATAGGTTTATATACAAAATGTACAAGTTTATATAAGCTATATATAAGCATCGTACATGCTATATACAAGCCCTATACACACTATATAAATGTATTATACACACTATGTATAAGTTTATACAAGCATTATGAATACTATATAGAAGTTTATACACATAATCTATAAATAATATACATACTATATACATATTATGTATAAGTTTTTACACACTGTGTATAAGCATTATAAATACTATGTATAAGTTTTATACATAATATATACAAGTTTTATATGTAATATACAAGTATTATACAAACTATGTAAAAGTTTATACATGATAAGTATAAGTATTTTACATACTATAAATACGAATTATACTCACTATGTATAAGTTTATACATGATATATATATAAGCACTATACACGTAATGTATATAGTATGTATAAGTATTATACACACTATGTATAAGTTTATATATGATGTATACAAGTATTATACATGAATTATAAAAGTTTATACACGCTATGTACAAGTATTTTACACACTATATACATATCTGTAAATGCTTTCTACAAGCATTATACACACTATATATAAGGTTATACACGTAATATACAAGTTTATACATGCTATGTACAAGCATTATACACAATATGTATATATTTGTAAACATTGTATAAATGCATTATAAAAATTATGTACATGTTTGTACATGCTATGTACAAGCATTATACATACTTTGTAAAAGTTTATACACGTAATTTAAATGCTATGTACAAATATTATACATACTATGTACAAGTTTATACAAGCATTATACATATTATGTGCAAGTTTATACATTATTTGTACAAGTATTATACACACTATTTAAAAGTTTATTCAAATAATATAAACATGCTATTTATAAGCATTATAAATACTACGTAAAAGTTTATGTATGCTATGTATAAGGAGTTTACAATCTATGAACAAGTTAATGCACATTATTTATAAGATTATATACGGTATTTATAAGATTTATATACACCATGTATAAGTTTATACACGCTATATACATAATTTTTACATACTATGTGCATGTTTATATATGCTATATATAAGGCTTATACATACTACGTATAAGTTTATAAATGCTATATACATAATTTTTACACATTATGTGCAAATTTATACACGCTATGTACAAGCATTATACATGTTATGTAAAAATATTATACATACTATGTACAAGTTTATATAAATATTTTAAATATTATGTACAACTTTATAAATGCTATGTATAAGTATTATATACATTATGTATAAATTTATACATGTTATGTACAAGTATTATACACACTATATACACGCTATATACGAGCATTTTACACATTGTTTATATAAATTATACACATTATATATAAGTTTATACAAGCATTCTACACTTTGTTCAATGCTACATATAAGTATTATACACACTATATATATATTTATATTTACTATGTACAAGTATTGTACACACTATTCATAAGTATTATACACTATGAATTAGTTTATTTATACTATAAATAAGTTAATACAAGCTATATAAAAGCATTGTATATGCTATATACAAGCTTTATACACGCTATGTTTATGTTTATACATGCATTATGCATAATATATAGAAGTTTATACAGGATATCTATAAATAAAATACGTACTATGTACAAGTTTATAAACGCTATATACAAGGATTATATATATTATGTACAAATTTAGACACACTATGTATAAGCTTTATAAATATTTTGTATAAGTTTTACACCCACAATGAACAAGTTTTACATGCAATATACAAGTATTATAACCACTATATATAAGTTTATACACGATATGTACAAGCGTTTTACACACTATAAATAAGAATTATACATGAATTATACAATTTTATATATGTTATGTACAAGCATTTTACACAATATATCCAAGTTTGCACATGATATGTATAAGTATTATACACACTATATACAAGTTTATACATGCTATATACAACTTTATTCACACTATATACAAGTTTATACTTGTTATGTATAAATATTATACACACTATATATATGTTTGTAAATACTATATATAAGCATTATAAAAACAATGTTCAAGTTTGTACGTGCTATCTATAAGAATTATATACTTTATGTACAAGTTTAAACAATTATTATAGATCTTATTTTCAAGTAATATGCACACTATATACAAGTTCATACAAGCATTATACACACTTTATACAAGTTTATACATTATATGTATAAGCATTATAAGTAATATTTACAATCATTATGCATACTATATAAAAGTTTATTTAAACATTATACACATGCTATATACAAGCATTATACAGACTATGCATAAGTTTATACACACTATGTATAAAGATTATACAAACTATGAACAAGTTTATGCACATTATATATAAGTTTATACACGCTGTATATAAGGATTATACATACAATGTATAAGTTTATACATGCTATATATATAATTTTTACACACTATGTGCAAGTTTATACATACTATGTATATGGCTTATACATACTATATATAAGTTTATAAATGCTATATACATAATTTTTACATACTCTTTGCAAATTTATACATGCTATATACAAATATTATATATGCTATGTATAAATATTACACACACTATATACAAGTTTATACATACATTATATATGTTATGTATAAGTTTATACATGCTATGTGTAAGAATTATACACAGTATGTATACATTTTTATATGTTATGTACAAGCATTATACACACTACGTACACGCTATATACGAGCATTGCACACACTATATACATAAATTACACACTTTGTATATAAGTTTATACAAGCATTCAACACTACATTCAATGCTTTATACAAGTATTGTATACACTATGTATATTTATACACGCTATGTACAAGTATTATAAATACTATTCATAAGTATTATACACTATGAATAAGTTTATATACATTATGTACAAGTTTATAAAAGCTATATATAAGCATTGTACATACTATATACAAGTATTTGACATGCTACATAAAAGTATTATACACACTACGTATAAGTTTATACAAGCATTATGCATACTATATAGAAGTTTATACACGCTATCTATAAATCATATACACACTTGTATAACTTTATACAAACATTATACATATTATGTATAAGTTTATATACACTATGTATAAGCATTATAAATACTATGCACAAGTTTTATACACACAATCTACAAATTTTATGTACAATATATAAGTATTATACACTATATGTACATGTTTATACATGATATATACAAGCATTTTACACACTATAAATAAGAATTATACACACTATGTATAAGTTTATATATGCTATATATAAATATTATACACACTATATATATGGTATGTATATGTATTATTCACATTATATATACATTTATACACGATATATACAAACATTATGCAAGAACTATACAAGTTTATACACGCTATGTATAAATATTTTACACACATACAAGTTTGTACAGGCTATGTACAAGTGTTATACACACTATGTATAAGTTTATACACGCACTGTACAAGTTTATATACACTATTTATAAATTTATACATGCTATGTATATGTATTATATACACTATGTATATGTTTGTAATACTATACAGACGTATTATAAAAATAATGTACAAGTTTGTACATGCTATGTACAAGCATTACACACACTCTGTATAAGTTTATACAAGTATTATAGATGCTATGTACAAGCATTATACACATTATTTATAAGCATGATATGTACAAGCATTAA
>NW_021319761.1:1228251-1254219 GCF_001605985.2 Dendrobium catenatum | reverse complement strand
TTCGCTGCCAATACTTGGAGAGTGTGAATAGCCGAAGGGTTCTCTACCCACACTAGGAGAGTGTGAAAGGACGGACGGTTCTCTGCCAACACTAGGATTGTGTAAAAGGATGATGGTTCTCTACTGCACCGGGTAGTGGTGAATAGAGTGTGTTGTAAAGGCTTCTCCGCCTTGCTGTGGGTGCAAAAGGAGAGTCACTATTGGTATTAGTGCAATACTCAGAGGGTGCCTTTGGGGAGTGAATGTAGGTCTGGTTTTAATCCAAACCACTATAAATTTGATGTCATTTAATTTACTGTTTTTATATTTCCGCATTTAATTTTTTAGTTTTAAAAACTCTGTGGTTGAAAACATTTTCTACAAAACTTAAAAGAAATAATTTTATTTCGGTTCAACATATTTTTAAAAGAGGGCTTAAAATTTTTAAACTACCAATTCACCCCCCCCTCTCTTGGTAGCCTTGGGACATTAACTTAGGCTTAACATCCTAATTACTAGACTCAACACCTCGACATAGCTTAAATAGAATCTCTCAAAATGAGCTCATTAATGCAAGTTGTCGACATTATCGTCCAGGACGATAGGCATATCGTCCTGGCCGATTAGTTCAAAATCAGCTCAACTGCCTGGGACAATTTGGGACGATCAGAAGAAAATTAGTTATATCGTCCTGGCCGATCTCACGATAGTCCTGGATGATTAGTTTAAAACCGATTTTAATCATCCTAATCATCGCCCTAATTTGGTGCTGGCCGAAGTCAATCGTCCAGGCCATCGTCCTTGTCGATCATAAGATCATCGCGGATGATGTGATCGTATCAATCAACAATTAATACTTTCTAAAGATACCAGATCAATTTAGGCATAATTGAGTTAGATCGGCTTGAACTATATAAATATCATCCTGGCCGATTTCATAAAACAAAGAATTCCTAAACTGATTATGGTGGTTGATTCTTTCTGAATTAAGACTATCGTCCTGGCCGATACATGTATCATCCAGGACGATCTCAATGACGGCTGCCTTAATGAGGATGCCCTAATTAGGTGGACATATCGTCCAGGACAATATAAATATTGTCCCGGCCTATATAACCAAAAATAGAAATCTTTTAGGGAATTACAGGAAATCTTCCAAGTTACAAATCAATAGGTCCCACATCAAATACAACAGACTCAAGAAAAGATTACAAACTGACTTAGACCTAGTCTACCCAATCTTGAGCTGGTTCCAAATTGTAGTCTGACGTGTGAACCTGAAACGTTAGCACATAAGGCAATCGTAGAGAAATAAGGAATGTTTGCTATCATCAAAATCTTAAACCATAGATCCGCAACAACAAGGGCCTACCAAAACTTGAAGCCAAACAAAATAAAATATGAGAGTTAAAAAAATGAAGTCTCAGATTTGGGAAGGAGATCCACACAGAGGCTATAGGAGATTCCTTACAGACATCAAATTTTGCTTTTCATTTGAGTAATCTCATTTGACAAGCTTGGATATAGTAGGATATCTTTAAAAAAATGTGAATGTAGTCTAGATCATTACTAAGTTGAATCAAAATATGTCTCATATCCAACAATCTACTATGAAAAGATCTTGATAAGTTTAGATTAATGAAAAACTTATGAATGACATTCAAATTAGGATGCCTAACAAAAAAACTTTCCAACTAAAGTAAGACCAAAAGGAGCAGCCACCTGTGCTATGATAGAATCATCAATCATCTAAGATGGATATCCTTCAAAAGAGATTTGAATGAAGTGAAGCTTAGCATAAGAAGAAGAAGAACCGGCCAACACTTCCTTAAAAGATTGAGACCTGCCATTCATAATCAAAGCCGTCGAAGGGATAGATGACGATAGAGTCATCATCCCTCAAAGTCAGCAAACCCGAAAATAATTTTAAAACAAAGAAAAAAAACCAATAAAGCAAACCATAGAGGATCAAATCAAAGAGAAAAAACCAAAGAAATGATGCCAAGAGTGGGGAGCGAGGAGATCGGGAGATGAAACCATAGATCTCCTCTAAATTGCAAGAGAGCATGATAATGTAAGTAATAAACTCATTTTTATGTAAAATTGATTCGATTTTGGGTTATAAGTTTTAGGGTTTATGGATTAGGGTATATATTTTAGCGTTAAGGGTTTATGGTTTTGGGATTAGGGTATATGTTTTATGGTTTAGGCTTTTAAATATATGGATTAGGGCTTACTATTTAGGGTTTAGGGTAAAACGTAAAGGTTAAAGCTTAGGGTTTAGGTTTTTTCGTTTAAAGTTTAAAGTTTAGGGTTTCAAGTTTAGTCGTTAGGGTTTAGGTTTTTAGTTCAGGTTTTATGTTTATTGGCTAGGGTTTCAAGTTTGAGGTTTAGGATTTTGACTATTATATTAAAGGTTTAAAATTTAAGGATTATTAATTTAGGTTTTGAATTTATAGTTTTTACAATTTTGGGTTTAGGGTTTTTGGATTAGAGTTTAAGGTTAAAATTCTAGGGGTTAGATTTTTCTTAATTGTTTAGGGCTTTAGATTTACTTTTTAGGGTTTAAGGTAAATGTTTTAGGGTATAGGGTTTAGAGTTTAGGTTTAGGTTTGGAAATTTGGGTTTATGGTTAAAGGTTAGGGTTAAGGTTTTAGGATATATAGTTTAGGGTTTAGAGATTAGGCTTTAGATCTTATCGTTAGGTTTTGGGATTGAAAGCTAAATGTTAGAGTGTAAGTTTTATGGCTTAGGATTTTGAATGTCTTATTTTGCATTTAAGTTATTGCAATTAAGCTTTAGAATTTATAATTTTGGGTTTAGGATTTTTAGATTAGTGTTTAGGTTTTTGGTTAAGTGATTTAGAGTTTGGGTTCGTTATTATGGTATCGTGTTTATGATTTAGGTTTTTTGGATTTAGGGTATATTGTTTGTTTTTAGGGTTCAGGGTTTATTTATTTATTTTTTAATTTGGGTTAATGGAATAGGATTAAGGTTTTTCATTTATTATTTAGGAATCTTTCTTTAAGGTTTAAGGTTTGTGTTTAGGGAATAGGTTTTTGTGATTAGGGTTTATGATTTAGTGTTTAAGGTTTATGGTTTAAGATTTAGATTTTATGATTTTATTTGTTTAGAAAGCACATAGTGGCCTACATGTTAATAAATAAAAATTATTACAAAGTCCTTAAGGGAGACCATCAACTTACTAATGCTTAAACGAGCTACAAAATAAAGAAAAAAAAACTTATGACCTGATAGTTTCCACTAAAAAAAAATACAGGGCAACCTAGAAACATTCTAAAGATGATATAGAAAAGAATCCAAAAAAGAAAGATAAAAGTAAGGAAATGAAGCACATTCTTTCTATAAAAGAGCTTGATGTCAGCCATAAGCCTCTTCACCTTTAAATCAAAGCGGTTGCAAAAGCAAAAGCCATAACACAAAAAATTATAGGTTAACCAGCAATAAAAATTTAAATATAAGCTAGTATCAAAATAAGAATATGAAATTCTTGATAATAATAAGTAATCCAAGCCATGCCACCACATTAAGCTAAAGAGAGGATAAAGACTTATAGAGCTCAGAATAGAATTAAAATAGGAAGCATCATTAAGGAACTCTACCAACCCCTCAATCCTACCCTCAGAAGAAATCAAGTACACCTCAAAAGGCCCCAAACAACAAAGTTTAAAGTCCACAAAAGAATAGCATAAAACCTCTAGATTATCACCAATACCCAGCCAAAAATAAAGCCCAAAGCCAATCAATTAAACCAGGTTGGGTAGATACCAAGCCAACCAATTTCCTTCAATATATGATATAGCAAAAACACCACCAACCACCACCAGCTAATGCCATGGAGCCAAATTAGATCAATGCCATAAATAATAATCCAACAAAATAAAATCCACAATAAACCCCAACACAACCCCCAGCACAACACCCAGGATAACAAAAAAAGACCCATTGATAGACAACACAAAGAAAAGAAATAGAAAAACCACTTAAGTTCTAACATAAGGAAGTCCAAGCGCACCAAGTTAAGCATACGTCTAAGAGCCACATGAATAGTGGACCAAATAATAACACAAAAATAGTCAAGACTACACCCACAATTTGCAAGCCAAGAAGCACACACATTCCCCTCCTCACCAATATGATGAAACTAATAATTCAAAAAAATCAGCAGATGTTTAATTTCCATAACTTGATAAAAAAGTTTTGGCCTGCAGCATATTTCATCATCAGCATAAAGGAATTGGAAATTATAATCAGAGTTAACCTCAATAAACAAGTTAGTTAAGTTAAGAGAGATACATAACTTAATGATGTAAAGAATAGCCATGGTGATATCAACAAAATTATTACCATTTTTTAAAGGACCAGTAAAATCCCTAATATGGTTACCGTTACTATCCCTCATAGCACAAACACACCCCACAGAAGAGCCACTGCTAGCTCCATCAATATTTAACTTAAAACATTACTGGAGGTTTCTGTCTAATAAATAATATTAGCCTTTAAAGAAGTAGAATCACCCTCTAAATTAAGGCCTAAAATAGTCCTAACAAAATAATTGTTTTTAAAATTCTTCAAAGAGAGCAGTTTAGCAACAACAAGAGACAAAACCATATCCTTCACCTTCTGAAAATCCTTATGATGATTCATCCGAACATCAATAAAAAGAGAATTATTCCTCTCTAACCAAAAGAATCATAAAATGAGATAAGGAATAACATTATGGATGTGCCCTTTAGAATTCATGAACCCAGCATTAAGCATAGATTTAAGGGATAAATGAGAATTAAAGCAGTTTAACTGAAACAAATTATCAAAATAAACCCAAGTTTTAACAGTAATAGGGCCAGAAATAAAAACATTATGCATAGTTTCTATATGATAATAACATTGACACTTGGAAGGAAACATAAAACATTTTTTGGTTAGATTATCATCTGTGGGAATAAATTTATATAAACTTCTCCAAACAAATACGACCACAGTAGTAGGAATTCTCTTATGCCAAATCAAGGAGAAAATATTATGAATATTTCTCCAAGATCTAAAAATATTCCAAGCACTCTTTAAGTGAAAACCACATCTTTGGACAAATCACATAAGATAATATCTTTACAAGCAATATGGATAGGCAAGTTCATAATTTGATGAATAATGTAATCAGGATTAACATTAGACAGTTTCTCATAGTCCCAACAATTATCATTAAAAAGGGAATTAACCCTAATCGAATCAATGGAGGAAGAATTCAAAATAAAATCAATATAATGTTTACCTAACCACCGATCTAGCCAAAAGAAAGCATTACCTTCACCAAGCCCCCAAGAAATGAAGGGCTCAAAATCCCATTTATCCTTGTAAAGTCTTTGCCACACTTTAGAATCAATTTTCTTAAAGAGTATGGTGCTTGCCAAAAAAGTATTTGGAATACATAAAGTTAGCCCAAAGGATAACTTTAGCACGAAATTTTTTTCAAAGTTTAAAAGAGAATGCCCTTGCTAAATAATTCATATTCTTGCAACCTAAACCTCCTTCAACCAAAACACCACAACATTTATCCCAAGCAGCCCAAGCAATTTGCAGATAGTAGAAGTACCCTTCAAAAAAAAATTATTGATAAGCTTATGAACTATATTTCAAACAGCTAGAGTCAAATAGTTTGAAAACTATTAACAAGTAAAGAGCAAAGAACACTTTTGGTAAGAGTAACTCTACCACCAAAGCTAATACAGTTAGAAAACCCAAGATAAAAGTTTATTTTGAACATAATCAATAAGATCATCAAAAAGAAAAGTTTCCCTTTTACCATTAAAAAGAGGGACACCAAGGTAATTAATGGGTAAATGAGCGTGCACAAAACCAATTAAATCTTTAATGGCTAAAATACAATAATTAGAAATCCTCTTTGAAGCATTAAAACAGCTTTTATTTCTGCTAGGAGATAAGCCACTAACCATCTCAAATTGTTAAAATAGTCCATAAGTTTATGAATTCTATTAATAGAAGCATTAGTGAAAATAATAAAGTCATCTACAAAACATAAACGAGATAAGGGAAAACCATCCAAAGTTCTAAAATATAGACTAGGATTATTTTCAAAAAGATTGGTAAGACCCAAAGATAAAAATTTAACAGCAATTATAAAAAGAGGAAGAAATAGGGTCACCTTGCCTTAAACCATGAGAAGATTTAAAAAAAAACCATTATTAGAACCATTAACAAAAATAGAGAAATAAATATATTCAATACAGTTCATAATAAGCTTAATAAAAACCAAATTAAAGCTAAAAAACTCTAGAATATAATAAATAAAGTTCCAATCAATTTTGGCACAAGCCTTGGCAATATCATGCTTTAAAATCAAATTACCCCCTCTAACTCTGACATCCAAGTCATGGAAGAATTCTTAAGCCTACAAAATAATATCTGTAATGGCCCTACCTTTAACAAAACCCATCTAAGGGGGGGAGATAATTCTAGGTAAAAGAGAGGTAAGATGATTCAAGAGAATTTTAAAAATCAATTTGTTAAAAAGGGTACAAAGACTGTTAGGTCTAAATTCATTCCAAGAGTTGATAGAGTTATTTTAGGAATAAACATAACAGAGGTAGAATTAAAAAACTTAGGGATATAATTACCAGCAAAGAAATCCAAAATAGAAGCAAAATAATCATTATTAATAATGTTCCAAGATTTTTTAAGAAATTGAATGGTCAACCCATTAGGCCCAGCCCGGTGATGAATTCTAGTGAGAGAAGCTCCCGAATTCTAGTGAGAGGATTTCAAATTTTTCGATCCTAATTCTCTGGTTTCATTTGAAGAATGGCGGAGGGTCGCCGGTCATCATACCCTGATGACCAAAATACCTATAAACTCCATTTTACCAGGTATCTCATTTGCAGAACCAATGGTTTCCACGCCTGGAACCGAGATTTGGTGATCAATAATAGACCTTTGGCTATCAATGAAGGTCTTTCTCTTCCCAAACAAAATCTGGTGCCGGTGATGGGCAAAGGAAAGGAAATTCTTTAAAGTTTGAATAATAATAAGATGGTGATCCCTTTCTCCCCAGTGAAGAATTGGACGCCTGGAGCGGCTAAGGATTTGGAGGCTTCATCCTCCATTGGTTGCAAATTGAAGGTAAACTGATTTTCAAATTTACCTAGTATTGAGGTGAAAAATCAGGAGCTTCTGAATTTGAATTTGATGAAAAATAAAGAAGCTGGATGTCTGATTTTGGGTGCTGGAAATAAAATAGAAGAGGACCAAGACAGATTAATGAATATTGAAAATTTAAATTCAGTAAATGTCTGGTCCAGAATTCAGCATATTGTAGCAAAGCCAATACAGTCGGAGGTGGTAGACAGTAATATCTCGGAGGTGATAAAACTGGACTTGGTTAAAGTTGGTGAAAATATTAAATTACTTGACAAATCTCTTGTTGTGAAGGTATTTGGTAAAGAAATTCCGTTTTCTCTTTGTAGCATTGAATTAAGGAGACAATGGGATAAGTTTGGGAAATTTCATATTAACTCGTTGGGAGTTGAATGGAAATTTTGTTCATTTCATTCTTATCAAACAATGGAAGAGGTATTGAATGTGGCACATTGTAGGTATGGATAGATGGACACCCCAATTTTCCCCTACGTCATTAAAAGGGCTAACATCTCCAATATGGATTCGTTTACCTCATCTACCTTTACATTGTTTGGATGAGACTAATGTTACCAAAATTGTCTCAAAAATAGGAATTCCCTTATCGTTGGATGGGAAAATGTTCAGATGGGGAAGGCGTGAATTTTCTAAAGCTTGTGTACATATTAATCTATACTCTAAATTACCTCATGGAGTATGGATTGAAGTGTTCGATGGGAAATTTTTTTAGAATATTCAATATGAAAAGTTTTTCACATTTTGTTTCAATTGTGGCAAAATTGGACACAAAAAGGAGGCATGTATGGTTATTGATAAAGAAGTGAACAATGAAAGTTTAAATGAGGGAATCAATGTGGTGAATTCAAAAACATTCGGAGATATGAAATTGAAGGATAAATTGGATAAAGAGAATCCACACAACTCTCATGGTCCTTAGAACCATATGAAGTTCAAGAGGAATAGGAAATTTCAAAAATAGATATTTCAGGTTGTAGCTGAGAAGAAAACTATTGGAGATAACTTGACACCGATGATTAAGCAGTCAGGAAACAAATTTAAATTACTTTCCCAGGTTTTTGTTGAAGAATTGGTAAGGGTGGATGCTGAAAATGATGAGCTACTAGCCAAAGAACACAGTTTGGACACAAATCTTCAAATTTCGATAAAAAAAGATAAAAGCATAGTTGCTCATTCAGTGAGTGTTGAACCAAAAAGACTTGAAGAGGGAGAAATAGATGAAGGTGCTGATATTACTGGAATGGCAGAAAAACTGAAGTGTTGTTCAAACTCTCTGAAACAAGTGGAAATAGATAAAATAGAGGAGATAGGGATGGGGACTACTCTGCTATTGAGGAAATTTATCTGGTTGATCATGTCAAGTTCAAAGAAAAGGAGAAGAACATGAAAGTAATGGATGGAGTTTAAAGTTCTATCACTCCTATGGCAAAGGAACACAAGATGAAAATCAATGAAACCATGGATGAGGATGGTAAGTTTTTTTATTTCTTCCAAATCAGTAAATCAGAAGAAAAAATTCTATAAAGATGCGAATGTATTTGGATCGATAAAAGGCAGCCTAAGAGGTAGGAAGGTTGGTATGGTTAAGTCCATTTCTTCATTTCACTCTTAATATGGTTTCATTTGAAGATATCAATGGCTGGTTTGGAGATTGGGAAAACAAATTGGAGAAGGAGATTAACATAACTGCTATAGACATGAAGATGATAGTGGATTTTCTAGAGGTTTATTATGCTCTTTTGTTATGTTATTTGTTTAGTTCTTTTTTATTTTATAGTTTTAATTTAAGCAAAAGTTGAAATTTGGAAAGAAATTCTAGATTAGTGGAATATAAGTATCTCTCTATTTTTTATTTTCTACCTAATCGGGAATTCTGGGATACTAATCAACCTTTTAGGTTGTTGATTATTTCTTGGTATACCCTCCTCCCCAATTAGTTTAAAATGATAAGTAGAGAACCTTATTTTCATTATGATAGTTTCTTTTTTTTGAATTTTTTTCTTATGCTTAAATTTCTTCTAAATAAAGGCTTCCTCATTCTTTGTGAGCATTTCCTTGGTATTAATTTGTAATAGCTTCTCTCAAAAAAAAAAAAAAACCAATTAGGCAAAGCCATAGAATCACTATTCATATTAAACAAATTTTCTTTAACTTCCTCGAAAGAAGGATGCTTAAAGAGATTCACATTTTACTCTTGGGATATAAGGCTAGAAATAAAAAAATGATCAATAATCTAAAATGAGTTAAAATTCTTACAAAGACTAGTTTGAAAATGTTAAACAGCTAAATTAGCAATCTCCACAGTGTTCTTAGTAATAGAGTCATCCTCCCGTTGAATTTCATTAATACAATTTTTAGCACTTTTTCTCTTAACCAACGCATCAAAATATTTAGTATAGTTATCACCTTCAACCAAGTGCTTAGCAGTAGCTCTTTGCTTCCAAAAAATCTCTTCCTGAGCTTGAAAATTAAAAAGCTCCTCTTTAGCATTTTTAAAAAGAGTGAAGTTTGCATCAGAAGGATCAATTTGACAAGAAAGTTCAATATTATCAACAAGTTGCTCAGCTTCCAAAATATTAGAAAAATGATTTCTAAAAGCATTATGTTTCCACCAATTTAAAGCCTGCTTAAGCCTTTTCAACCTAAACCAATGTCTCCTCATGCCAAAAAAAGAATTATTCAGATGTAAAGGAGCTTGCCAATTTTTTTGAATAGCATCTAAAAAAGAGTCATGAAAAAACCACATATTTTGATATCTGAATTGAGAAGTAACATTAAACGGTTTAAAATTTAGGCTAATAAGCACAGGAGAATGGCCAAATTAAGTTCTACTAAGATGTTGCATATTAATAGAATTAAAAGAATTAAGCCAAGAGTCATTAAAGAGCACATGGTCCAAACTTTGCCATAATTTACTCCTATTCCAAGTGAAATTATTACCAGAAAAACCAACATGAATTAAATTACAATCCAAAATTATATTACTAAAATCCTCCATAGACTGATAAGAAGGAGAAGAACCTCCTATCCTCTCAGAAGGGTTAGTAATAGCATTGAAATCACCACCAACGAGCCAAGGAAAAATGTAAATACTATGAAAATTAATTATTTATTCCAAAAGAAATTTCTTGATGTAACGAGATGAAGCATCATACATAAAAGAAGCACAATAATGAAAATTAAATACTTCAACTTGGCAATGCATCACTTGAGTAAAATCACCATTAACATCAATTTTAACTAGGTCTTTCAAAAACCCTAATCTTATTAGCCACATTTGAAATAGCATAATTATAACCCAAAAACCAAGAGGTGCTTATCAACCTAAAAGAAGAAATAAGGGGCTTATGCAACACAAGAATAGTAATATTATGAACACGACATAAATTCTTATCACAAATTCTAGAAGAGGGAAAACCAATGCCCCTCACATTGAAAATAATAGAATTAAACATAAAAACACAATTAATGAGAAGTATGTGAGTGAGTAGTTCTAGGAGATTGTAATATAATATGTTGTTTCTTCCTACCTCTTTTATTATGAACCTTAATGAAACTAGTATCATTATCATCCTTAGCAAAACATGAGCAACAATTCATATATCCTCAGTATCAGTAAAAGCGTCACTATTATAATGAGAAGTTGAAGGAGTCTTACTATCATTTTGTTGGACTGTTGGACTAATCTGTTGAGGACATTCATCCTCCATAAACATTTCATCATCCTCCATATTATCTTTATCCCTCACAGCAAAGCCTTCAATGCATTTTCCAAAGAAAGGCTATTCTCAACAGAAACAAATTCACCTTCCTCATATGGAATATCATTAGTTTCAATCTCATTTTCCTGTTCATTCAAGGGATTAGAGAGGATGTGAGAAGGCATATTACAATTAAAATCTAATAAAAAATTTTTAATCATACAAGAACGGATGGAATCAACATTAACATCATTTTGGATATCAATATTAGGAAAATATTTCTCCACAATATTCACATAGTCAGCAGGTAAAGTAAATGAGATATTAGCAATAACTCTCTGATCATTATTCAAAACAACAACATTGGTAACAGTTAGTTCAAGAACATCACCAGCTAATGTTGAAGGCTCCTTAATAGGTTGACATGGATTAGAGGTATTACCCTCTAAAATGATAGGGTTAGAAGAAATACCAACATGACAAATCACATTGGCTTCATCCCCATGTGTTATTTGGATGATATGGAGAAATCAAGAAAGTTAGACGCTAATACAAATCAAGGTAATATTTTGAATTTCATTTTCTGTTCTAATTATATCATACCATTTTTATTATACTGTACGATCTATGACAAATATGCCTAAATTAATCCTATGATTAGGAAAGAAATTATGGTTAATTTATTCAATAAGATTATAAAGGATGATCAGTGTTGATCGTACTATATGACCTGATTATTGTATGGGACAAAATTTAATCATTGCATATTGTACAAGATGAAATACCATAATTACTCATCTAATCATCCATGAATATCTCCAATATCATATTGGATAATCAATACAAATTTGAACTGATCGCACTATACTAACTGGTGATCGAATAGTACTAGCAGGTCAAATTCTACATGTTGTACTAGATGATCCTGCAATCATATTGTATTATCTTTGATGGTAAAATTAAGTTTTTATGGTTTTTCATAGCCCTCTATTTAAACTTTCTCATAAGACTTTGTAAGTGTCTTTGGCATCCATTGAGTTATTTTTTCTTTTGGAAAAAACTTAAAGAGAGAGCCTTAAAAGGGAGAGAGGAAAGGGTGGAGTTTATGAGGGAGATGATCCTTGTGGTTTTTAAGGGAGTATGGAGGGGGTGTCATATTATTGCTCCGATAATCTTGCACCTTAGTACCATCATAGTCAAGGTTTATCTTAAGGGATGTTTTGGGAAGAATAAGATATCTTTGCTTTCAAAGGACCCGGTTACTCCGCTTCACCAAGAAAGGTAAAGGAATTCAAGGTTCTCTACCAATGAATGGATTCATGTATCTCTGCCATCACTAGGAGGGTCAAAAAGTATTTTTGGTTATCTACTGCACCAGGTTGGTCGAAAAGATTTTGTAAGGGCTTCTCCGCCTAGTTGTGGGGGCTAAAAGAGAGTAACTAAAGGTTTAGTGATTACTTAGAGAGGGAGTCTCCAAGGAGTGGATGTAGGTTAGGTTGACCAAGCCACCATAAAATCTAGTGTATTTGTTCTCATTATTTTTTGCATATTTATTTTTCTATGATTTACTTTGTGGTTGAAAATCTCTAATTTTTTGCTATTCTAAAATTATTCTTCTTCCGCATTAGGTGATAAAATTGATATTTTTAGATATTTTATAATGATTTATCAAGGATTTTTCTTTTTATTAAAGAAGTTTTAATTTACTAATTCACCCCCTCTTTGTTAGGCTCGGGCTTGTTCTTCCAGGTTTAATAACCTTCACAAACTTTCAAGTGGTATTAGAGCGGGATCCATAAATTAAATTTTAAAAAACTTTTAAAAAATTTAACAGCTAACTTTGGAAATTATAACATTATGGAAGGCTATTCAATCATGAAACCACCTTTATTTGAAAATATTTTTTTTTTTAGAAAATTTGTATGTATACTTTCTTGCAATCAATTGATTATCGAATGTGGCATATGATCCAACCTGGTTAAAATATACTATCATGTATTATATATGAGGTCAAAATTGATATTACTTCAACTAAATGGAGTAGAATAGAACAAATCATTGCTCAATTGAATGTTAAATGCTTAAAGTGTCCTTTTTGTTCTTTGAATTTTAAAGATTGCATGAAAATCTCTACATTTACAACTGGAAAGAAAAGTTGGGATAAATTTTGCATTATGTATGAATGTACTAGTGAAGTCAAGAGATCTAAGTTGAATAATTTAATGCATTATTATTAACTATTTTGCATGAAACCTTATAAGGCTATCCTAAACATGTATAATAGGTTCACTCAAATAGTAAAATCATTACATACTTTAGGTAGAGAACTTTCAAACTTTAAAAAGGTCAATAAAATTCTACGTTGTCTACTTGATAAATGTAATGCTTAAATCACTACTATATGTGAATCAAAAGACTTGAATGATTATTCTATTGATAATCTAATTGGTTCTCTCATTGCCCACGAGCAAAATGTGAGTCAAAGACTTTTGGATGCATGTGAAATTATTGTGCTAAAAGCTGAAGACATAGATAAAAGTGACTTAGTAGATGATGAGAGTAAGGAGAGAGCATCAATAATAAGTAAGTTTGAAAATCCACTGAAGTGCAAGTATCAGTATTAACAAAAGTAGAACAAAGATATAAATGGTAAGAATGTTAAGATTTAGTCTAATATTATTTATTTTTGGTGTAGGAAACTCAGGCATATAAAAAATAAGTGCCCTAATTTAAAAACTCTTTCTACAAAGGAAAGGAGTAAAAATAAGCAAATTGTTGTATGGGAAAATCATAAAAAACAAAAAAGCTCCTGGGCCGACCTAGCTTCTGAATCATCAAACCAGGAGCAAGATGAGTATATAGTTTTGTTTATGGGTTTATCTATTTTATAATGATGCTTGTATATGTTCTATTCATTGTGAATGTTTTATTTTCTGTATTAATTTTAAAGCTTTTATTTTATTATGAGATGTTTATTTTTGTGATCTTTTATTTTAGTTTCCATATTTTTTGTGAAGTGTCTCTGATCATCACACTCAAATCACTTTTTTTTTCACATTATATATGCATAAAAGAATCAATTCAATTTTCACCAATCACTTAAAAAAAAAACAATTTCCTCCTTATTACATAAATTTTTAAGTAAATGGTGGTTGACTACTTTAAAATAGTTAAAGGAAGAAAATTTGATGATTATCCCTCTTCATCAAAGTATTTTAGTGGTGTAGTTTCTTTTTGAATCAAAAACTATTTCAAATTAAAAATTATACTAAGAAATAGAGATTTCTTTCATATCCCTACAGTTGTTTATCTAATTTGAATATTTTTGAAAATTAATAATCTATTTCAAATTTTCTTATTCAAGCTATTTAGCTATATCATTTGAATCAGATTTTGGTTTATGGTTTGCTCTTTCATATATAAGAGAGTGAGTTCCTCTTCTATTATATTTGGAAGAAAATCTAACAATTGAGAGTCTTTAAATAATTGGGAAGGAAGCTAGTTTATAAAAATAAAAAAGAGGCACAAAATGCGCCCAAACTTAAAAGATGCGCAATGTTTACCAAATAAATTGGAAGATTTAAAAAGTGTATCAAAAGTCAAAAGATGTGTAAAGTGCACCTAACATTGATAAAAGAGGCACAAAATGAGTTAACAATAAGTTTGCTTTCTTTCATATCTAGTCTTTAAATCATAAGACAAATCAATGTGCCAATTGATATCATCTACATCTGAATATGAAAATTAAGATTTATGGTTCATCACTTCACAATGTTATTCTATTAGATATATTTTTGAAAAGAAATTTGAAAAGATCACATTCCTTTCTAATTTACTTTTTGAATTAGTTTTTGTTTAATATGGACTTTAACCTATAAGAAGTATTAGATAAGGTTGATAAAATTTAATTTTTTAACCTTCTTGAATCTTAGTGCAGTCAACTCTTTTCTTACTAAACTTTTTAAAAAATTAGAGATTTTTTTTTCATTCCAAGAAAATTTTCTAAAATTAATTAATTATTCAAAAATATCGCCTTCACCACCACCTCCACTTAATTAGGGTTTGTATGATCTATAGTTTGTTTTGATTATTCCATTCTTATTATTTTTTTGTTTCTCTTCTTTTTGATAACGTCGAAGAGGGAGAATATATTTGTCTAGTTGTATATTTAGTCAGGTTGTATCTATTCATCTTATATTGGCATTTTTTATCTATTATTTAATTTCTAAAATTAATTTGCCATAATGTAAAAAAAAATTATGTTATTTTGAAAATAATTATCTTAGTGAGGGGGGATTAGGAGAATTTTTTTTAGTTTGCAAATTCAACAAGTAATATTTGCCAACATAAAAAAGGGGGAGCTTATTACAACACGAGCTCACAAGTTTGTTTGTTGATAACGAACAATGTGGCTCACATCTTTATGTTTCCTTGTATTTGAATTCTATATTTATTTATGTGTGTACTAATATTTTCGGAACACCATACACCATCCAAAAATTATTCAGGGCTAAAGATTAGGTAGAATAGGTTATATAATAAAGAATTTGTAATATTAATTGATGTATTTTAGATTTATTGAGTCATGTTTTGTATGGGTGTTTACTAGCTTGGTGAGCACACATGCACACACTCCAGGGAGTAAGATTTAATTAAAATTAGAAGTTCAAATTTTCGTACAATTTATACTGTGCGATTTATATCATACATTATACTTAGCTCATCAAAAAAACTAATTTTTATATTAATGTAATTTTAACAAATTGTATTGAACTGTTACAAATCTACCTTCATGGATTATAATTTTGATGATAGAAAACACTCTTGTTATTCTAAGACTTCCTTGCCAGCTAACATTTCAGGTCCACAAGATCAGTGGTAATTAGAACCAGCTCAAGAAAGGGTAGACTAAGTCTGAGTAACATTGTACACTTTTGCTTTTCTTGAGTCTATTATCAAAGATGTGGCTCTTAATGCTAAGTAACGTTGCGCACACATACATCTGGAGAATTTTTTATTGTTTCTTAGAGTTTACTATTTTTGGTAACATCGGCCGGGTCAATATTTATATCGGCCTGGACGATCGGTTCAGAAATAGATATCCTAATCAGGGCATCATGGTTAAGGCAGTCTTCATTAAGCATATCGGCCTGGACGATATTGTATCGGCTGGGATGGTAGGCTCAAATCGGAAAGAATCAACCGCCATGATCTATTTAAGTATTCTTTATTTTAAGATATCATCTAGGATGATATCCTATCGGCCTAGATGATGTAAAATAATTATGCCTAAATTAATCTGGTAATTAAGGAAAGCAATTAAGGCTGATTACATGATCACATTAACTGGGCCAATTGCAGGATCGTCCGAGATGATGGCGTGGATGATTGACATCGGCATACTTCTATTCAGGGCGATATTCAAGATGATTTTCCTTGGATTTGACTTAATCGTCAGGACGATATACTATCATCCTGGACTATGTGACAAAAATTACTCTAATCGTCCCAAACCGACCGGGCTGATTGAGCAAAATTTATGCTGATTGTCCAGGTCGATACCCCTATCAGCCTGGACGATAAAGACATTTTGTATAAAATAAGAGCTATTCCAAAGCTCTTCTATTTAAGATCTCTTGTTCAACCTTAAGGAAGAACTTTTGCTGCTGTCTTGACCCGAGAAAGCCTAGAAGAGAGGGAGAGAGAGAGAGAGGATTTTGTGAGGGGGAGCTTGTGAGGGAGTTTCACAAGGGTTGCTCAAAGCATTATTCCACTTCTTCTTCTTCTACTAGAGTCTCTTGTCCTTGGAGGGTTGAAAGAGGTCTTCTTCAGTAATTGATCAAGGCTCTCTTCCTACTTCAGTAGGAACCGAAAGGAGTTGGGTTCTCTGCCTCGTCGGAGTTGGTGGAAAGGAGTCTTTGTGAGGGATTCTCTGCCTTGTTGTGGGAGAAAAAGAAGAGCAACTGTGTTTAGTGCAGTACCTGGAGGGCGCCTCCGGGGAGTGGACGTAGGTCGAGTTGACCGAACCACTATAAATTTCTGTGTACTGTTACTACTGCTTTCCATATTTATTCTTCCACACTTTGATTTTCAGTGTGGTGGTTTTGCTTTGAGTTTTGTGATTGTGTTTTGATCTTAATAATATTTAAAATATCAATTCACCCCCCTCTTGGTTAGCCTTGTACTAGTTCATAAGGGTTTAACATCCTTAATAAACTTTCAAGTGATATCAGAGCTGGATTCATAAAAACAAAGTTTGAAAACTTTTTGAATTTCAATCCATGGCTAATTTTGGTAATCGTAATACTGTGAAAGGGTATTCCATTACCGGACCACCTTTATTTGATAATATTCTTTTTGATTTTTAGAAAACTCGTATGTCTATCATTTTACAATCGATTGACTATCACATGTGGATGCTTGTTAAGGATGGTTATACACCTCCGACTGGTAAACTTAATGGAGTTAATGTTCATCTGCCTTTTACTGAATGGACTCTTGATGATAGGAATTTAGCACAACTTAATGTAAAATATTTGAATTGTTTTTTTGTGTTTTAAAATCTAAAGATTACATGTGTATTTCAACTTGCATTACTGGTAAAGAAATTTGGGATAAATTGTGTATTACTTATGAAGGAACTAAAGAGGTCAAGCAATCTCGATTAAATATTTTATTGCATGATTATGAACTTTTTTGTATGAAACCATCTGAATTAATTTCTAAATGTATACAAGGTTTACTCAAATTGTGACTTCTTTGCATGCCTTAGGAAGAGAACTCACTAACTATGAAAAGGTGAATAAAATTTTGAGATGCTTGCATTTTTCTTTTGATGCTAAAATCACTGCAATTATTAAATCTAAAGATTTGAATATTTATTCGATTTCTAACTTACTTGGCTCGCTCATTACTTATGAGCAAGGGGTAAATCAAATAAATCTTGATACAGTGGAGAAAAAGAAAGAGAAAATTATGGCACTAAAGGCCAATAACACGAACACTGAATCTTCTAGGTCTGAAAGTGATGATTTTGCCTTAATCACAATGAAATTTAAAAGCTTTCTAAGGAAGAAACAAAAGAAGCATCAAAAGTGGAATAAAGGTAAGTGAAACAAAAATTTTAAGAGTTCTAATGATATGATTTGTTTTGAATGTAGGAAGCCAGGACATGTTAAAGCTAATTTCCCTACACTTAAGTCTCACCTAAGTAAGGAAAAGGGTGCGGAGAAACCCAAGTTCAAGAAGGACAAGAAGAGATTCCAAAAGGCATTCTAGGCAGATTCTGGATCAGACACCTCTGAGATTGAACCTAAAGAGGAGACAACAAACTTGTGCTTAATGGCAGACGGTCATCTTAGTAATGGTGACCAAGAAGAGGTATATGAACAAACTTATGAGCAACTACTTGATGTTTTAGAATAAATTCATGCATCATACATGAAACTTACAAAAAGAAATGCCAACTTGAAATTGGAATTTTTTAATTTACAAAAAGAGCATGAAATCCTTCTTAAAGATCATTCTACAATTAATAACAATCACATTTATTTACTTGATGAGTTTGATGCATTAAACAAAAAGCATGATGAATTATCAGATGCGCATGATTCTTTAAAATTATCTCATGTTGAGTTAGAAAAGGAGTTTAAAAAGTTAGAAAATCTAAAAACTTTTGAAAATAAAAAAATCATCATTGCATGCATCACATAAAAAGAAGCATCACAACAAGAGTAGATTAGTGCATCCTTTTATTGGAGTTAGATATTTTTTATGTGCATTGCTAGGACACATAGCACATACTTACACCATTCACCATAGTTCACATTTGGTCTAGTGACCCAAGTTACATGATTCACAGCATGCATTGCATTCTACTTTCCATAAGAAGGAACCCAAATATGTTTGGGTTCCTAAATCTGATATTTGATAATTTTATAGGCATGCTCTCATAAAAGGCCTGGTGAGAGCATGTGGTACATGGAAAGTAGATGCTCTTGACATATTAATGGCGATGCCAATCAATTCATTTTTCTGGAGACCAGACCAGGAGGCAAGGTTACTCTTGGAGATAACACCACCAGGAAGGTGGTAGGCTCGGGTATAATTGGAAATTTAAAGAATCTTCTGATTGAAAATGTTTTGCTTGTAGATGGACTGAAATACAACTTGCTCAACATCAGTCAGCTTTGCGATAAGGGCTTCATCATAAATTTTTGGCAAATTCATGTATTATCAGCTTAAATAATAACATTATTTTGCAGGGAAAGTAGATCAACAATATTTACATGCTTGATTTAAATAATATTGAATGTACTGCTTCATTTTGTTTAAATATTTTTGTTGATGATTCATGGTTGTGGCTCAGGAGATTATGTCATGCCAGTATCAAAACCCTTAGGAAAGTGACCCAGAAAGACATAGTTAGAGGTGTCCCCAAACTTAAATTTTCAAAAGACCACATTTATGATGTCTGTTAATTAGGAAAGCAAGTTCACTCCACTTTTCACTCGATTAAGGACATTAGCACCTCTAGACCTTTAAAAGTCCTTCACATGGATTTGTTTGGACCCATTAGCACTGTCAGGTTAGGAGAGAAAGTCTATGGTTTTGTGATTGTCGATGACTACTCGAGATTCAGTTGGACTAGATTTTTGTCACACAAGAATGAGTCTTTTGATGAGTTTAGAACCTTCGTCACTTGGATCCAGAAAAAGCTAGATTGTGAGATTTTGACCATCCATAGTAACCATGTGGGAGAGTTTAAAAATGAGAGATTTAGAGACTTTTGTGAGGATAAGAGGATTAGCCATAACTTCTCAGCTCCTAGGACACCTCAACAGAATGGGGTAGCTGAAAGGAAGAACCGAACCTTAGAGGAAGCCACTAGAGCCATGATTGCTGAGTATTCACTTCCAAAATACTTTTAGGCTGAAGCGGTTAACACAGCTTGTTATGTATTGAATAGGGTGAATGTTAGACCCAAATTAGATAAGATACCCTATGAGATCCTTAAGGGTACAACACCAAATCTTTCTGACCTTCATGTCTTTGGTTGTATGGTTTTTATTCATAATAATGGGAAGTTCACTTAGGAAAATAAGACCCATCTGATGAAGGAGTGTTCTTAGGATATTCTAGTGTTAGGAAGACTTTTAGGGTATTTAATAAGGGGATTTTTGTGGTGGAGGAGACTACTCATGTAGTGTTTGATGAATCTAATCATAGGAAGTCTAGAGTTGAGGATGATGATGTTGGAGAGATTACCACTGGAGTAGAAAATTTAGAGAAGAGGGTAGACCCCCAAAACACTGAAGGAGTAGGAGAGATTACCCAAGGAGTAGAAAATGAAGATATGGAGGAAAGGGTTGAACCTACACACACATTGCCTAGAAATTAGAGATACTCTTTGAGTCACCATAAAGAACTGATCTTAGGAGACCCTTACGAAGGAGTTAGGACTATACATAAACTTAAGAAGAAAGTGAACCACTCTGCCTTTATCTTAATGACTGAACCCACCAAGATCAATCAAGTCCTTTCTGATGAGTTTTGGATCTTAGCCATGGAAGAGGAGTTGAACTAATTTGTTAGGAATGATGTTTGGGAGCTTATAGAAAGATCTAAGGGACAAATGTAGTTGGAACAAAATGGGTCTTTAAGAATAAGATGAATGATTTAGGAGTGGTGATTAGGAATAAGGTAAGATTAGTGGCTAAGGGGAAAAACCAAATAGAAGCGATAAACTTTGAGGAGACCTTTGCCCCTGTAGCTAGATTGGAAACCATTAGAGTGTTATTAGCCTTTTCCTGTTATAAGGGATTTAAGCTTTTTCAAATGGATGTTAAGAGTGCCTTTTTAAATGGGGTAATAAAAGAGGATGTGTTTGTAGAATAACTCCTAGGTTTTGAGAGTTCCCAATTTCCAAATCATGTTTTCAATTGGAAAAATGCCTTATATGGATTAAAGCAGACACCTAGAGCATGGTATGAGAGGCTTAGCATATTTTTACTAGAGAGGGAGTTTGTTAAGGGGAGTGTTGACACCACCCTTTTCTTGAGGAAAGTAGAAAATGATTTACTCATTATTTAGATCTATGTCGATGATATACTTTTTGGATCTTCTAAAAAAAGGCTATGTAATGATTTTTCTAAAATAATGAGTAAGGAGTTTGAGATTAGTATGATGGGAGAGTTGTCCTACTTTTTGGGGATTAACATAAGACAATTGGATGATGGAATCTTTCTAAATTAATCAAAATACATAAAAGACATCTTGAAAAAATAAGAAATGGACAAAGCCAAGCCAATTAATACTCTCATGAACTCAAGTGTTCAGTTGGACAAGGACCCTAATGGAAAATTAGTTAATAAAAAGAGGTACAAAGTGATGATTGGATCTTTACTTTACCTAACTGCTAGCAGACATGATATTATGTTTAGCGTTTGCCTTTGTGCTAGATTTCAAGCTGATCCTAAGGAATCCCACCTGACTATAGTTAAGAGAACTCTTATATACCTTTTAGGGACCCAAAACATAAGAATTTAGTACTCTAGGCACAACACTTCTTTTGAGATTATTAGATATTCTTATTCTAATTTTATAGGAAGTAAGTTGGATAGAAAAAGCACTTCAGGGACTTGCCAATTCATAAAACAATCTTTAGTCTCCTGGTCTAATAGAAAATAAAACTCTGTTGAACTTTCCACCGCTGAAGCTGAGTACATTACTTTAGGAAGTTATGTGGCCCAAGTCCTTTGGTTGAAATATTAAGTTCTAAATTTAGGATTACCTGTAGGAATAATTCCAATTCTTTGTGACAACTCTAGTGTCATCTGAATTTCTAAGAATCCTATCTAACATTTAAGGACCAAGCACATAGATATAAGACATCACTTCATTAGAGACCATGTGACCAGGGAAGATATTGAGTTATACCATGTGGTAACTGAAAATCAACAGGCTGACATCTTTACTAAACCACTGGCCTTTGACACTTTCAGTACTTTAAGGACCAGATTGGGTGTGATTGATAGAAATGCATGAACTTAATTCCTACTGATTTCTAATCTGTTTTATATTATTTATTTTTTTAAAAAAATTTTACTTCTTTTGTCTTATTTTTTTGATTTAGAAATCATTGCTAAAATTAATATTTTATTCCTTGTTTTTTATTTTGAAATTTTGTGAGTCAATACTTTTACATTTCTTAATCTGTTAAAGGGTGAAAACACCATTTTTTCTGTCTCTTTCTCTAACCTCTTTTAGTGCTATAATCTTCTTCTCTAAACAAAAATCTATTTCAAATTAAGAAATGGTTTTTGAAACTGAAATCTTTTTAATCTTTCTATAGTGATCTATTTTATAAATATAATGTTCAAAGTCTTTTTTTACTTTTAGATTTTTGTAATCTTGTCATTGAAATTATCATATGATTTTTTATTCTACTTTGTGATTCATTCTTCCTTATATTGGAGAGTGTGTTTTTTTCTCTAATATCAAGCAGATAAAATCACAACTAAAGATATTTAAGAATTATTAAAAGGGATATAACTTGCATAAAAGTTAATGAAAAAAAAAAGTGGTCAATGATGCCAAAAACAAAAGATGCGCAATGATGCCAAATTGATATATATACACACACACACATACAAAGTGTATCAAAAATCAAAAGATGTGCAAAGCGCCAATTAAATTGACAAGAGTCATAAAATGAGCCCAGCAAAAGCAAGCTTCTTCTCCTTTTAAAATTTTTTAAATCTTAGAAGACTTAATGCATCACTTGATATTTTTTAAAGACTTGATTTTGAATTTCTAATTGTAACTAATTACTTTGATATATTTTTCTATAAAATATTTTTCTGGAAATAAGTTTTTGAATGGAACTCCTTTTTTTAAACCAATTGGCTTTTCTAGTTTAGATTTTTTTTTGTTTTCAAAAGATGGTTTACCCTGAAGAAGACTGACTTAGGGTTAACAGGATCAATTATTCTAACTATTTTTTTGATTTTGGTGATGTTAACTCAATGATCCTTATAAAATTTTAAAATCAATCACATAGAAACTATGTCATATTCATGCCTTGAAAAAAAAAATCCTTGTTTTACTTATGTTGGTCTTTTTTGTATCAGTTTTTTTTTTCAGTGAATTTTGATTTTTTCTGGCCTTCTCTAATCATCTCCATCCTTTGATTCTTAATTTTGTTTTCACATCATCCCGGTCGATACCCCTATTGGCCATGATGATCCGATTAATTTACTTTGAAAACTCTTCTCTGTGAATGATTTGATTTTCTGATTCTTATCATCCTGGATGATCCATTATCGGCCTGGACGATCTGATCGTCTTTTACTTCAATCATTTTTTATCGGCCTGGCCGATCTATTTTTTAGCCTAGACGATGTTCTCATCTTTATGGAAAATTAGCCTGATCGATCCACGTATTCATCCTGGAAGTTACACATGGATATATGTTTAAAATATTTAAAATCGTCCGGTAAGATCCATTTTGGACAATCGGTCCGGACGATCCACCTATTCGGAGAAGCTGATACATGTGGCACATAATTTAAACATTTTAAATTCAGCTAGTATGATCCATTATTGGACATCATCTTGTACAATCCACCGAATCAGCCCGAACGAAATGCTTTTTCAACGGTCATCCGGCATGACTCCTCAGGATAATCGCCTGTGTCTAATTGTCCTGGCTGATATCTGATCGGCCCGGATGATCTGACCACCTTTTTTACCAATCATCCTGCACGCAATTATTGAACCATATCGGCTTGGACGATCCTGTGATCAGCCTGGCCGATCTGGTGGATTCTTTATAAACCGAGCCCTTCCAGCAGTTTTCTTCACACCAATTTCTTCTAACTTCCTGATTTTTATTTTCTTGCTATGGCTGGAGTAAAATGATCTCATCACCAATCCAGAAGTTCCTGAAGGGCCACTCTGGACCCTTATTTCCTGGAGACGGATGATCAAGCCGCCTACCAGCACTACAAGGAGGCCGAAATAATAGTCTCCTGGATGGTAAATCCAAATTTTCTCTCTTATCTGGTACTAGACTTATTTTCCCATACCTCCTTATGCTTTATTCTAACTCTTGTTGTACCATTCAATTCCTAATTGTTTTATGAGTTCTTTGCAAGTCTTTGCATTAATTCTTCTTTTACCTCTATTGCCTCCTATGTGAATCGACACCATATCAAGATTAAATATTAGGATTATGCGGAGATTTTGTAGCTTTTTACCACAAGGGGTAAACTTCACATCCTGTGTTCTGATCTTAGTTTTGACTGGGCTACGACCAATCATTTTCTTTGCATTTCTAATGTTAATTTTCACATGGTCGAGACTAGCACCTTACTCAATGATGCTAGGACCGTCCAATATGTCCTTTACACTTTGATAATTCCTAAGGCTGGTAATCGTGTTCACATCACTCCCCTTCTTTCCCTCACCACCTTTTATATTTTAGCAAATCATGAATTTAATGCTACCAATCAGATCTTTACTACATCGACCATCTTACTACTATTCGGGATCCAGGTCATAGGAAAAAACCAAATCTAACCCTAGGACATATCATTTCTTATGTCTTAGAATCAAAGTATAACCTCAAATATCCTGCTTCACCAAACCTCTAACCTGCCTTCTACTCTAACATTTCCTTTCAGACTCTTCACAGTACTTATCTCCACCAAGGGGACTAGGAAGCTTAGTTAGGGAAAGAGGAGGCTCTTACACCTGTTCCTGCACCTGTTCTGCTCTGCTAGCACTCTCAGCTTGACCAGTTGGTGGAGCGCTTTGACCAGTGGGAGGCCCAATTTGACACTTACATTGCTGCATAGGAGCAGCAAAATGCTGAGGACATAGCCCGCTATGAGTAGTAACATACAGAGGACTTATCCCATTTTGACGCCTATGTTACTCACCAATAGTAGCAGCAAGACCAGGATATAGCCTTATTTGTATTAAGATAGTTGCTATTTGAATGTTTTACATTTGTGCAACTTGTATAGTTTTGATGATTCCAAATATTATTATACAAATGTGTAGTTATCTCCTAACAATTTTAGAAGATTTGTATTTACTTTTATGTGTACTAACATTTCAGGTTAAACAAGCTCTCAAACACGAAGTCTTCAAATCAAATTCAGCAAGAAATACTTTTATTTTTTGAAGCGTAAAATTATCATTTAAATTGAGAGGGAGTGATTGTAATTGAGTGAATAAAAACATACACACACACATAAGGAGATCATATAAAATTTATATTGATCGTACGGGATGATATCCGTTCGTACGGTACGATCAGACAGTTATCTCCTATTAAGATCACATGGAACGAATAGGAACTGGCCTGAAAATTTTTCTAAGTCCTATTCATCCGGGACGAAATCAAAAATCGTACAGGAAGATTTGCTCTATGTAAGATTTTCGTCCAGACAAAATTAAATTATCATACATGACGATTTGTTCTCTATAAGATTTTCGTCCAGATGAAATTAAATATCGTCCAGGACGATCTGGTCTTTGTAAGATTTTCGATCAGACAAAATTAAATTATCATACATGACGATTTGCTCTCTGTAAGATTTTCGTCCAGACGAAAATAAATTTTCGTACAGGACGATTTGGTCTCTGTAAGAATTTCGTCCGGACGAACCAATTTTCGTCCAGATGATACAACCGACTTAGGACAGTTTTTCCACAGTTTTTGGAACCGACCTTATAATAACCGTTCGTACCGGCCAAAGTTGGTTCGTACGGGATGTTCAGCTTGTACGAAATCATTTCGTACACATATACAAATAGGTTCGTTTCAGGGCTTTTAAGTAATATCGTCCAGGATGATCCACGATCGTACGGGACGATCCACTGCATACAGAATTGAAAACTTTCAATTTTTGGGCGGTTTTTCTTGTCTTTTCTATAAATAGTCTAAATTAGACTGCCACCCAATCTTTTTTTCATTTGATCTTCATGCTTTTTGAGAGAATAGCCAAGGAGAGAGTGTAAGAGTGCTGCATTCAAAGAAGGATTCTACCACTTGAGGAGCGTGAAGGCTTCACTTGGAATCTCCCTT
>NW_021319761.1:1156225-1222783 GCF_001605985.2 Dendrobium catenatum | reverse complement strand
GCAATTTTTTTTTTGTTTTCAATGCTTACATGTTTCTGGGATAGCGCCGGAATCCGTCGGAAAAGACGATACAACAAAAATGTATCGACGTACCGCGCGAAATATAATCCGTTCGGCCACTACTGTCGCAAGTCCGGCGGATTATTCGCCGGTAAGTACCGGCCGCCAACAATTGCGTCGTTGTAAAATGACCGTGGAATTTCGATGGTGCAAACTTCGGCGACTTATCCGCCGTAATTACCGGGTCGATTATACTTTTTTTTTTTTTTTTTTTTTTTTCGACGGGGTAAAAAACACGGCGCATTTAGGCGCCGGTAAATTCTTCCATAGTTCTCACTGGTCGGCAAAACAAACCGTTTTAATGCACCGGAAATGCCGTCGAAACTGCGCCGAAAACTTTCTGGCCGCAACATATACGTCGGAAACAATTTATCGACGCACCAAAAACCGGCGGAGATATTTGCGCCGGAAACTACCGTTCCGTCGGGATTTCATTGTTTCCAGGTTTTTTGTATTAAGTCCGCCGGTAATAACAGGTTTTCCTGTAGTGATTGGAAGTTCATCAGTTCACAGTAAATAATAATATTTCACACTCCCTATCATATTTTATTTATGTAATATGATGATTTTGATTTGAGCTTCAATAGATACCAATTTCTGAATGTACTCATCTTTTATTTTCATATTTTTAATGATTTTTAATATTTTAACCATTTTTATACTTATAAAGTATATAATTAATGATTTTAAATATTAGTTTCTCCTTCATCCTCCTACAACCCTAATTAATTGAATGAAAGAAATTAATAAGATAGTTTCTTTGCTCTGAGCAATTCTAAGGTGATTGAGGGTTTCGCTCATCCTCTTCCTCTCGTTACTCTTGAAGAGGATGGTTTAGTCTATTTCGTGCCTTGTTTTCCTTGTTGGCTTCTTCGGTATTTTTTACTCTTTATTTTGAGGATTATCTTTATTTTTTTGCCTGGGGGAGCTGACATCCCCAACATCATCTATTCTCTCCTTGTCTTCATTTCATGATGCAAAAAATCACTTTTTAAGGATTATTTAGTGGGTTCTACTTCATATTATACTAAGCTACAGTTTTTTAGCACTTTCTTTAAGGGATGTCCTATTCTGATGTTTGATGATTCGATCATGTCGCCACTTGGTACATTGTTTGCTCTTACATTAGTTGACAAGTTTGTTTTTCGTAGGCCTAACATAAATATGATTCATAAATTATTGTGAACCTTAAGATTTTATGTTCCTTTCACATTGGTCTATTGGATCTACATCATATAGTGATTCAACTCACCAATGATCTGATTATAATTGCATTTTCTCAATGAGATCTTATTATATTCAAGCTTGTCAAATGATATTACTTAAATGGACTCCTAATTTTGATGTGCGGGAGTAATCCCCTATAGTGCTTGTATGGATCTAATTCTTGAATTTGCACCTTCACTTTTTCAATTCTCATATTTTATTTGGTTTGGCTTCAATCTTTGGTAGACTATTACAAACTAACCATGCTATCAAGTTTATCTCTAGACCTTCTATGGCCCATGTTTTGGTTGAGATGGATATTTCCAAAAAGAATCCAAATGAGATTTGGATAGGTTCTAAATTAAATGGTTATTTCAAAAAAGTGGAAATTGAAAACCTTCATATTTTTTGATCACATTGCAAGATGCATGGTCATGGGGTTAATGAGTGTTTTTGATTGCATCCTCATCTTTGTAAGGAGAAGGTTTCAACTAGAGATTCATATGGTTTGGATGGACCTTCAGCTGATGGTAATAACGTGGATCCTAATATTAAGATTGAAGGAAATGTGTCTAACCTATGGGTTTCGATTGAGGCTAGCATTCCTGAAGTGTTTGTGGATCATACTGCTAAGGTGCAAATTATTACCAATAAATTGATGAAAGTGCCTTAATTCATAATGAGCAATCTTCAACTCATATTAGTGACCCTAATTGTTACCAGAGAGTAAATTCTACCTCTTCTTTGTTTATGGAAAAGCATGTGTTGGATGAGCAAGGGATGGATTCTACTATTAATCAAATATTTATATCATCTTCAGCTCCTATTCAATAAGTTACTAATAATAATTTACTTGATATGGATTTGATGATGGTTAAGTATAATTATTCTAATTGGTTAATAATCAAGCTATTATTATTGCTCATGATGAAGGGCAATGTGGCATGGTGGATAATAAAGCTGATAAATGTAAAGCTATGGTGGAGGATAGGTGTAGCTTTGAGGGAAATGATTTATAGAAGAAGGTTTGGTTGGAAGGTTTGAATGATGATAGTAAGCTTTTATTATAATTGCTTCTCATAGTGATGATTTTAATACTACTTATGATATGCAGATTATGGCTAAATTCTTTACTAAAGATGATAATGATACTAACTACATTAAGTTTCATAGTAAGAGAGGAAGAAAGAAACAACATATCACATCACAATCTCCTAGGACCTCTCGTTCGTAAACCTCCCATTATTTGTGTTTTTTTATGTTTACTACTATTATTTTGAATGTGAGGAGCATTGGTTATCCAACTTCTAGATTACATGTTAAGAATTTATATCATGTTCACAATCTTTCTATTCTTGTTTTGCTTGAGCCTCTTATTTGTTCTACTAGGTTACTTAGCGCATCTCAGTTTTTGGGTTTTAATTATTCTATTTCGAATGTGGCTAATAAGATCTTGGTTCTTCGGAAGGATTCGCTTAAAATTGATGTTATTGGTGATTTTACTCAAGTGATGCAATGTAGTGTTGAGGCTTTTAATTTTCATTATTGTGCTTCTTTTGTTTATTTTGCTTCTTCGTGTTACATCAGTAAATTGCTTTCGGATCAAATCATTAATTTTCATAAAATTTGCAATTTACCTTGGCTTTTTGATGGTTATTTTAATGTTATTACTAACCCTTCTGAAAGGATAAGATTCTCTTCCCCTTCTTATCATTCTATGGAGAATTTTAGTAACATGATTTTGGATTTTAATTCAATTTATATCAATTTCTCTGGTAATAACTTCACTTGGAATAGGGGCACTTATGGTAACATTTGGATTGTATTCTGTTTAATGATTCTTGGATTAATTATTAAAATTTCATTAATGTTCAGCATCTTAGCAAGACATTTTTTGACCATTCCCCTTCACTTATAAGCCTTAATTTTAAACAATTTAATGCTCCTCCCCAATTCATATTTCAAAACATGTGGTTACTTCATAATTCTTTTTTTGATGTTGTTTAAAATAATTGTCAAGCTCCTTTATGTCCGGATAATTCTTGTTTTGGTATGTGGAGACTTTGGTTTAATATGAAAAGGCTTAAGTAGGTTTTAAATTGGTGGAACCATAATGTGTTTAAAATCTTATTACCAATATTTTGAAAGTGAAGCACCAAGTTGATATTATTGAGTCTACTTATCAAGTTAATCCTTCTGATGATAATTTCACTTTATTAAAAATTAATAAAGAGAGACTTTTTAAATTACAAGCTTAGGAGGAGGTGTTTCAAAAAGAGAAAGCTATAGCTATGCACCTTGTTGAAGGTGATAATAACACTAAATATTATCATGCAATGGTCAAAAGGAATAGGGCTAGAAATTGTATTAATAAAATTCAAAAGGAGGATGGTTATGTTATTGAGAGTTTTATGGAGATTGCTAATTTAGTTGTTTAGCATTTTCAAAATCACCTCAACGAGAATTTTATTCTATCTCAGATTTTTTATCATTCTTTTATTCCAAGCCTTCTTTCCCAAGAGGAGAATGATACTCTTTCTAAACCTCCTTCTTTTGAGGAAGTTAAAGAGACTCTTTTAAGTATGAATAGTGATTTTGTGGCTCACCCTGATGGTTTTACCGCTGCATTTTTAAAAAATCTTGGCACATTATTAATAATAATCTTTTTTCTACTTTTTTGGATTTCTTTGCTGGTAATTCCATCCCTAAGTTTTTTACTTCTACTTCTATTATGCTTATTCCCAAAAATAAATCTATCAATACTTGGAATGATTTTAGACCAATTAGTCTTTGTACCTTGTTTAATAAATTGATTTCTAAAATTCTCATGAATCCCCTTACTTCTATTTTACCTAAAATTATCTCTCCTTCTCAGATGGATTTTTTGAAACGGAGGGCTATTATGGATAAATTTTGTTGGCTAAAGAATTTTGCCAAGAACTGGATGTTATGGTGAGAGGGGGTAACTTGATTTTAAAGTTAGATATTGATAAGGCCTATGAAAAATATTGATTGTAACTTTATTTATCATATTCTAATTTTTTTTTGCTTTAATTTGGTCTTTATTAAGCTTATTAAGAATTGTATTGAAGGTGTTTATTTCTCTATTATTATTAATGGGTCTAGTAATGATTATTTAAATCATCTCATAGTTTAAGACAAGTTGACGTTATTTCTCCTGCTCCTTTCATTATTGCTATTTAATTTATATCTAGGGGCCTTACCAATCTTTTTGATAATACTACTCGTCTTTATTTTAGAACTTTGGGTGGTTTTCCCATATCTCATTTATGTTTTACTGATGATTTTATTATTTTTACTAGTGCATATGCTAAAAGGATTCATAAACTTATGAATTATTTCAATCAATTTGAAATGGTTAGTGGCTTATCTCTTAACAAAAAAGCTATTTTTTTTCTTATAAGAGAATTTTTAATGATCTTAATTTAGCCATCAAATATTTAACTTGTTTTATGCATGGGCAATTACCAATTAAGAATCTTTATGTCCCTCTTTTTAAAGGAAGGTAGAAATCTTTCTCTTTGATGATCATATTTCCTATCTTCGGAATAAACTTTTATCTTGGGATTCTACATTTTCTATCTTTGGTGGTAGAGTTTCTCTTATCAATAGTGTTCTCTGCTCATTGCTACTTTACAGTTTTCAAACTATTCTTCCGACTTAAGTAGTTTGCAATAGAGTGCATAAGCTTATCAATAAATTCTTTTGGAAAAGTACTTATACTAACTCCAAAATTACTTGGGCTGCTTGGGTCAAATATTGTGGTGTTTAGTCTGAAGGGGGTCTAGGTTGTAAAAATATGAATGATTTGGCTTTGGCTTTTTCCTTTAAATTATGGTATAATTTTCATGCTAAAGTGAGCCTTTGGGCTAATTTTATGTATTCCAAGTACTGTGTTGGTAAGCACCCTACTACTTATTTTAAGTAAGGTGGTTCTAGAGTGTGGAAAAGGCTTATCAAGGTTAAATGGGAAGTGGAGCCCTTCATTTATTGGAGGCTTGGTGAAGGTAATGCTTTCTTTTGGCAAGATTACTACTTAGGTAAGTTGTCTATTGACTCCATTATGAATTCTTCTTCCATTGCGGCTATTAAGGTTAATTCATTCTTTAATAATAACTATTGGGACTTTGAGAAACTTGTTGATGCTATTCATGATTACAATATTCATCAAATTCTAAACCTACCTATCAATTCTAATTCTAAGGATATTATCTTATGTTATTTTTCTAAAGATGGTGGTTTTCACTTAAAAAATGCTTGGCATGCTTTTAGAGCTAGGAGGAATACTGATAATATTATCTCTTTTATTTGGCATAAAAGTATCCCTACTACTATGGCTATTTTTGTTTGGAGAATTATGCATAAATGTATTCCCACGGATGATAACCTCACCAAAAAAGGTTTTATTTTTCCTTCCAAGTGTCAATATTGTTATCATATTGAGAATATGCATCATGATTTTATTTTCTAGCCCTATTGATGTTAAAAATTGGATTTATTTTGATGACATGTTTCTATTAAACTATTTTAAAACACATTTGTCCCTTAATTCTATGCTTAATGCTTGGTTCATTAATCCTAAAGGGAACATCAGAAATGTTAGTCCTTCCCTTACATTATGGTATATATGGTCGGAGATGAATAATTCTCTTTTTAATGGTGTTCAGATGAATCATCATAAGGTGATCTAGAATGTGAAGGATAAGGTTTTGTCCCTTGTTTCTATTAAACTGCTCTCTTTGAAGAATTTCAAAAACTATTATTTTGTTGGGTTTGTATTAGGCCTTAATTTGGAGAGTGATCCCATGGCTGAAGAGGCTAAGATTATTTATTGCTCCAAACCCTCCATAAATTACTTTAAGCTAAATGTTGATGGTGCTAGCAGTGATTCTTCTGGGGGCTGTGGTGGAGCAATCAGAGACAGTAATGATAGTATTGTTATGGCTTTTGCTGGTCTTTTACATAATGGTAATGCTTTATATGCTACCACCATGGCTATTCTTTATGGTCTTAAGTTATGTGTTTCACTTAACTTAACTAATATTTTTATTTAGGTGAAACTTGATTATAATTTCCAATTCATATATCCTAGTGATGATAATTGATGTGAACCTGATCTTTTTTACTAGGTGAATGAAATTAAGAATCTCTTGATTTTTTTTTTAATTATTGTTCTATCTTATTTGCAAGGTGGGTAATGTTTGTGCTTCTTGGCTTGCTAATTGGGGGTATGGCCTTGAATGTTTTTCTGATTTTATTGTTTCCACCATTCTGGTGGCTTTAAAGGGTATTCATAGACTTGATGATATTGGATTACCCTATGTTAGATCTTAAGTTGCTTTTATAGGTTGTTTCTTCTTCCTCATTTTTTTATTGTTGTTTGTCTCTAGTCTATTTCTTTGCTGCCCTATGTGGGGGTGTGGAATATGCTATTAGTTTATTTGTGCTTGGTTGGCCTTATTTTTTTCTCTATTTGCTCTGGCTCTCTTTATAGTTCAGCTAGTTTTTGGTGGTGTTTCTATTAATTGTTGTGTTACTAAAAACTATTATTTAATCTTCTGAAGTATCAGCTGGGTTGTTGCTTTATTTGCTCTTGGGTTGGTTGGGTTCTTTTCATCCAGCTGGTGTCTAGTTATATGTTTGTATTAAGTTTTCTTAATTATTGTTCGATTTGGTGGTTTTATGTTTTGGGTTGGATAGTTCGTCTGGTGAAGTTTGATCTTCGTTTGGAAGTTTTTGTGGTTCACTATGATTGTCATCTTTTCCTTATATAACTGTGTTCTGGTGTTGTTATATGGTTGTTGGCATTTCTATGTGACCTCATATTTAACTGTGTTTTTGGAGGATATGGACTTGAGCTATGCTTGCTCCAGTTATGTTACTGATTGGTTTCCTTATTATTTCTCTCCTACCTTCTAGTTCCTATATTGGTTGGATAGGGGTATCAGTGGGAGTTTGGTTCAATTTTGGGTCTCTCTTGATTCTGTTCTAAGGTTGGAGGGTGCTATTTTGGTTTTGATTTCCACGAATGATTTTTGGACCATTGTTTGGTACCTGTATTACCTATTTTTCTGGTTGGATGGGGGCTCTTTTTCGGGATGATTGTTAGTGTCAGCCTGGAGGATTTTTGCTATTGTTATGTGGGTAGGTTATTTTATTCTTTGGGGCCATATGAGTGGGATTTTATGATGGATCTTGATGGTAGGATTATGTGGCATATGGATTAACTTAGTGAGGCTTCATGGTTTAATTTTATCCGGAGCTCTATATGTCTATATTTCTTATTTAATTTAATGTAGTGGCAGGGTTTGGAACACTTCTTATTATGCAGAATTTGTAATACTTACTTTTGTATGCTTTAAATTTTGGTAATTCCTTTTGATTCACCTTTATTTTTTTTGCTATAATTTTTTGTTTTGCAACCACTTTAAATTATAGGTGGAGGTGCTTCTGGCTGTGATCAAGTTCTTTTGCAGAAAGATTGACCTTCATGCTCATATTTTTATCTTTTTTTATGCTTGTCTATCTCATCATTAGCATGTTACTAAGTCACCTTATATTTTTGATTAGTGGAGACTTTCGACTCATATGTTTTCTTTTACTCTATTTTGTAACTCGTTTGAGCCTTAGAAAGCTAATGGTCTCCCTTAAGGACCATGTAATAATTTTTATTAATTAATGCGTAGGCCCCTATGTGGGTTTTATCAATAAAAAAATCACTAATTCCATATTTAAGTTTATTATAATTTTCCTAATTTAATCATTACACTTCTTTCCTCTAAACTCATTTACTATTCTTCAATTTAGTATCAGTAAATTAGTATATGGTTTCTAAAATCAAAATAGGTCAATAGCTTAAATGATCTATTTTTTAAAATTATTAAGTTTTTTAAATTATGAATTATTACACATTTTTTATTCAAAGTATCATCTAATATTTTATTATTATCTTAATTTTACATATTTTTTATTTTTTATTTTTATTTTGGCTTGACAATCAATCAAAGCTCAAGTACTTTATAGAGAACAATACTCAATAGTTAGGCATAAAAGAATTTAAATTAAATGTAAATAATATAGAAAATGGCACAAGAACAAGCAAATATGAAATATGAAATAAACTTAAACTTTTAATAAAATGATAATAAGCTCACGGGCACTGTAATATATTTATATAAACAAACACAAAAATAGTTATTGCATGAAGCATTATTCACTTATTCCTTCTCCATTTAAGATACATAGGATCTATTCTCATCAGAATAACATCAATGGCTTTTATGACCATAACACAACATCAAATCACAACATAATTGGATCCCCCTAAGCTAAAGAATTAAAATTTAATAAATGGTAAAAAAGATACAAATAATAGTAGAGACAGCCAACTCTCCCCTCTCTCTCTCTCTCTCTCTCTCTATATATATATATATATATATATATATATCCTGTCCGAAACAGCCAATCAAAACAAAAATGACTCCCGTCACTCTGAATAATGATCCTCCACCTCCTCCTCCTCATCATCTTTATCATTATTATCAATAAGTTTAGTCTAAATAAAAAATTGTAATTTTTTATGAGTAGGGGAATGCAACTAATCCAGATTTTCCATAAAGGGACTCCATTCAAACATCCTCAATAAAGCCTTACTAAATTTGACTATATATTGGAAATATTTTTCCTACACAATCGAGTAATGTGCATTTCACTACCTCTGATAATGTACATTAAAGAAGAGTAGATTGGATTCCCCACATCAAAAGTCTTTCCAATCTAAATAGCATGGCCTTCATTTACCTTCCTAATTTTCTTATTGGGGAAAAATTGAACAAAATAAAGTAATGCATAGCTTTATATAGTAGGGTTAAGTAAGATGTAGGGAAAGTAATATTTTCGTCCTCCCTCTTCTTCCTGACATCCCCACTCTTAGGCTTACACAAAACTCTTAACAATTCATCAATAAGGATAGCAGAGATATACCTATTAAATTGAAAATCTTTAAGCTTATAGATGTGATTAATTTATATACAGTTAAAGGGTACCCACTTACCTCTAACATAACACTTATTGTCCATATTCTCCTTCCCATTTGTAAAAAATGTTCTTACCACATTGATAATAATAATATGGGTTTCCTCACAAAAATGTTCCCAACTTGAGTTCATAATAAATTGCATTAATACCCCAGGTTTTGAAAGCTATGCTTAGATATAAATTGCTTATTCCCCACCAATGCCCCATACCTTGACTCAGCCACAATAGAGATGAATCTTCTCTTATCATAAGAAGATGAAGCAGTCTTCTTGCTACCTAAGATTTTTGGAGCCATCTTCTAACAAAACTAAATTAATAAAATACAAAAAACTTAGAGTGAATAAGAGTAACAATGCAGTGCAAAATTTTAAAACTGGCATGCGGTGCAAGCTATGGAGTGAGCTTTTGAATTGTATAAAAGTATAGGTCTATATTACTGCTAAAAAAATTTAGGTTTTCTTTGATATAAAAAATAATAAAGCCCCGCCTACTATACATAAGTATACACACTGAATCTAAAAATAAAGTGATAATGTAGAATGTCAAACCCACGAGAAAGTATCCTTACTGGCAACAAACTACTAATGTTCAATCTAATTGCAACAATAATCCTTCTAAAATAAAAATGATTATTTATGTAGATTTTATCACTGAATAGAATAATAAAAAATATTGGATACAATATTTAATTAAAGTGTTTTGGATTTATGAACTTAAATTGCAAATATTTCCTAATGAGACTCTACATGGTAATGTAATTAAAAGCATATACATCCCTAGATCTTTATTGATATAGTAGGGGTGAAAGGATATTTTTTGACTATTTCAAATCTATTTTCATGACTTATGTTTTGATGATTGACAAACACTATTGATTCTCTTGGATTGCATGTTGCTTCTAACTTTTCAGGAATCGAAGATCGGACGAACAGACGAAGCCAGTTCAAGATTGCATAGGTCTAGGGTTGAGTCAGTCTGTACTTTATTTTTTCTCTTCTTGAGTCTATTTGTAATTGTCAAAGAGACTGATTCTAAGTAACCCTACACACACACACTTGAGAGACTTAGAATTTTTGTTTTTACTCATATTGGCTAGGACGATATTTACATCATCCTGGACGATCAAGCTTAAAATAGAAAGTCTAAATAAGGATTCTTAATTAAGGAAGCCATCATTAAAAGATCAGCCTGGACGATACGTGTATCGACCAGGACGATAAGCTCAAAATAGAAAGAAATTGTCGCCATAGACAATTAAGGTATACTGTATTTTTAAATTATCGGACGATATTCACAAATTATGCCTTAATTGATCATAAAATCAAGGGAGTAATTAAGGATGATTGATACGATCATATCTTCCTGGACGATCGCAGGATCGGCCAGGACGATCTATTCAAAAACCTTAGTTACTTCAGGACGATAAATATCGGCCAGCTCAAATTCAGGGCGATGCTCTGGACGATTTTCTTCTGATTTAAACTGATCGGCCAGGATGATCGTGAGATCATCCTGGATGATCAAGACAATTTTAAATCGTCCAAGTTTGCATTCAGGGCGATGCTCTGGCCGATCTTCTGAGGTTTGTACTGATCGGCCAGGCCGATGTCCATATCGGCCTGGACGATATTGTCGGCAACTTGCAATTAATGAGGTCCTTTGAAGCTCTTCTATTTAAGAGCTCTTGTTCAATGGTTTGGAAGTCTTTTGGCTGCTGCCTTGACCTGAGAAGGCCTTGAGGAGAGAAAGAGAGAGAGGGAGAGAGAGAGGATCTTGTGAGGGGGAGCTTGTGAGGGGATTCACAAGGGTTGGTTCAAGGATCGCTCTACGTCTTCTTCATCTAGAAGTTCTCATCCGTGGAAGAGTCAGTAGAGGTAAGGAGTTAGCTTTTGGTTGTGGTTCTCTGCCAACTTCAAGAGGAAGCAAAAGGAGATAGGTTCTCTGCCTTGCCTGGGTGGCAAAAAGGAGGTTCTTGTGAGGGCTTCTCCGCCTAGCCATGGGGGATAAAGGAGAGTCACGTTTTGTAGTGCAATATTTGGAGGGTGCCTCCAAGGAGTGGACGTAGGTCAAGTTGATCGAACCACTATAAATCTCTGTGTTCTTGTTTTCTTGCTTTCGCATTTTATTTTCCGCATTTATTTTTCTCGTGGTGTAATTTTGGTTTATGTGATTTTTATTCTTTGTGAAAAGAAATTTTTAAAATACCAATTCACCCCCCCACTTGGTTAGCTTGGGAGTAAGTTCATAGGGCTTAACATCCCTAACGAACTTTCATTGACATCATAGAATTAAAATATCTCTTGATGAACATAAATTATTTTATATCCTATGCCGAGGCATGCAAATATCCTATCTCGATACTCCTAGTTATTCTTGCTTTCATCCATTGAGGTTGTACAATACTCTATATTTTAAGTACATATATAGCCACTATATACTTAATTACAGAGTGAGATAATATAAAAATTATATTTTAACAATTCTAAAATAAGAGTCTTCATCAGTACTCAGCATGCATTTTACATCATAAATCCAAAATAAAAGAATTTGTTAGATACAAGATGAATAACAAGAAAACTCATTTTCAATAAACTTATGGAAGAATGAAAATACAAGAGAGTGATATCACCAAGATGTATCTCCTTTAAACTCCATCTCACTTTATTCATAATGTTGCTTTAAGAAACATAAGCTAAATACTCCCAATGATTGTATCTTGTACTCCCAAAGCCTCCCTTAGGTTTTACTCTAAAAGGGAACTAAAGAAGTATTATAAATGTATTGAATTTACACAAGTGACTAAACTCTCCTACAAATATAACATCACAATCATTTATAGAAACATAAGAAAAGGCATCTAGCACTTTAACAGATGAAATAATGGCGCTGCATGTCCCTTAAAGTGAATTAACACCAAAATGCTAAAGCTTTTACACTACAACTGTGTTCTCTATTCTGGATTAGTTATTTAGTGAACAATCAAATCTTTAATTGAGAGAATAAGGATTTAAAAGTTATAACTATATTACTATTGAGCTAGTGGATGTTCGAGCAATGAAGTGCCCAAATGGAAAAAAATTAGGCCAAGCCATAAGAATTTGTGGCACTGTGGCTTTTGAAAATAAAGAATCTGGTGCAACCAAGTTGACTTTATGATGTTGCAACACTAATAATGCTACATTGATGTTTGTGTTATCACCATAATCCTAATAAATAGAGATATCAGTGATGTAATTATGGTGCCTTAGTGGCATTGCATGTATTGCTATGGCATTGTTTGGTTGGAAGTTGTGGCGCTAAAGAGTACTAAGAATGTTGTTCCATTTTTTAGTTTTTCCCACACAAAAATAACAACTAAACACTATTTTATAAAAAAATAAAAACACATAAAATAATATGTAATTTACACTTATGCAAATAAAGAAATCAATAATTCTTATTCATCATATAATCAAAATAAAAATTGATACTTTAGAATTATAAAAAATATAGTATAATAAATGACAATCAAGAAGTTGTGGAAATGAACAAAGTTATAATTCTACTTTGAAAAATACTAACATTTATACTAACTAGTCATCCATATTATTGCTTAATTTAATATACATGTTATGAACATAATAATTAACTTTTGAATTCTAAATTAAATAATGAAGCTTAAAGAATATATGTTTTTGGTTAAAATTTCAAATTTTATACGTTCACTACCAATTGTACTAGTTCTCCTTTGTGAATTTAAGTGTAAGACTGTAGTTGAACTCTAAGATTTTATTTAATAAAAATTTTTAATTGTTCTCACTTTCTTTTTCTTCTATTCTTTTCTTTTCATTTTGAAGCTCTGTCCACTTTTCTTTTCATTTTTTTATTTTTATGCAATATATAGTTCATGATTTCTTATACTAGCTTTCCTTAAAATCTTCTTACATTCATAATGAGTTTAATGTAAGGATCTAATAAGATTGCTAATTCTAAATTTAGGTATCTTATGATATTAATTTTAATTTACTCATATAAACTCTTTAACCATAAATAATCATTTTCAATTCAAAGTTCAATATATAAGAGAGAGTGCCATTTTCTAGAGATAGAATTTTCAAATTTCCTTCATCAATCTTTGACGAGTTTTTCACAAATGACGGCAGGCCACTCGGCTATCGCCTGCGGTGACCAGACTTCTGCCGTATCTAAGAGTGATGAGTATGCTTTACTGTTGGGTGTGGAGGTATCTTCGGATTTCTAGGTTATGAAATTTAATTCTCCTTTGGTGATCAAAGAATCAGTTGGCATCCCTACGACTTCTTCTTCTTCAGTGACTAGTAATGGAAAACAGTTAGCAATAGATTCTAAAATTGATGCTCCATGATTAATTGACAAGATTAGATGAAAAATTTTGAATCATCTTCATATGGAATAAAACTTTTGTTAATAGGTTTGACAATACAACTATATCTCATGTTGTTTCAAAGGGAGGCCATTCAGTTCAAAAATCAATTGATTACACAGCAGGTGTTTGTGGGAATGTCAAAGATAATAGAATTTATAGTATTCTTCCTGAAGGTGTTCTGAATGTTGGTGATTTGGGTAAGACTGATCCAGTTAATCCTTGGTCAAAATGACCTTACATCAAAGTTAAAATTTCAAAGGATGAATTCTGCATGTCATAAGATGGAAAGGGAGTTAGGTTACATAAATCAAATATGAATAAAAATTAGTTAGGCTTCAAAAGTCTATTGTAGTGAAAGTTTTTGGCAAAGAAATTTCAGTCCATGTGATAGCGACAGAGTTGCGATGTTAGTGGTCGCAATTTGACTAATTCCATCTTAAAATCCATGGTTCAAGATGAGTGTTATGCTCTTTCTTTTTGGAAGAAGCAGTTGAAAACATTCTATTTGGTGGACCAAGGTTTTTTAATGGCCATATAGTTGGTCTTGACAAATGGAAACCTAAATTTTCACCTGTAACTTTGAAGGGGTTGATGTCCTCGATTTGGGTGAGGATGCCTAAACTTCCCCTTTATTATTGAGATGAGATTAATGTTGTTAGAGTTGCTTCACTCATTGGAACACATCTTTTGATTGATGGTGATATGTTCCAATGGGGGAGAAGGGAGTTCGTCAGAGTTTGTTCTACTAGATTTATACTAAAAACTGCCATTCGGTGTTTGGGTGGAAGGGTTGGATTACTGGTTCTTTTAAAAAGTGAAGTATGAGAAGATCTCATTCTTTTGTTTCAATTGTAGGAAGAAAGGTCACTTGGGCAATTCTTGCAAGCTTAAGTATAATGAAGGTATTGCTTTAATCCCTATTAAACCTATTATTTCAGCAATTGGCATGCAATGGCTGCTAATCCTACAAGTGAATTGAATTATGGACCTTGGGTCCATGTTAATAATAAAAGGAAAATGAGGGGAAATGTTGTATTTTAGAAGAAAATGTTGGTTGTTGAGAAGATACTGACTAAAAAACTTGATAATTATGGATTGGTTTATAGTTAAAAGATAAATACTGAACTTTAAAAAGTTGATTTACCTACGGCTATTATGGAAGACCAAGTTCCTGATAAATATTTATTGTTGGATGATGGTGCTGATCTAAAGAAAGATTGTGTTGATCGTGGGACTGTTGGCGATAAAGCTATGGAAATCATCCTTGGTTGTTGGTAAGGATTTACCTACTTCTACCTCTACTTTTCTTATTAAAGAAAATATGTTTAAATTGCTTGAAACTGATGCTGGAGAACAAGATGTGGTGGATAATGCTGGGCCAATAGATTTGATAAATGAAGTTTTAAAAGAAGGAGAGTTTATCAAGGCTGATGATTTTAACAGGAGTATAAGAGGATCCACTTACCATATTATTGATAATAATAATGAAACTATTATCAAGTCTAATGCATTCGTTAGCATGTAAAATTATAATTCAAGTACACATAAACTAAAACTTTTTAAGGAACTTAAGACCCTTGGTCCATTGATCACTTCTTCTAGAAATAAAAAGATTGAGGTGTTAAGCAAAAGTAGGAGTGGGAGTCCTTCCCCCTCAGTATCAAAATGAACTCCGTAACTTTCTAGAACTATAAAGGAGCCAATAAAAGGAAGGCCTCTTTGTATTTAAAAGAGTTTGTTAAAGAAAGAGATGTGTTTTTTGTTGGTATTATTGAAATGAAGATTTCTTCAATTACTTTGTGGGTGGTTAGTAAATTCATTGGTGAATATTGGGATTCCTTTCTCCATCCATCTCATGGTTCTTCTTGAGGGATTATGGTTTTATGGAAGTCTAGTATGGTATCATTTTCTTTTATTGAAGCTTCACCCCAATGTGACATTGGGGAGTTGAAGGTTGTTAATAAAGAAGGTAGTTGCTTGGTTTCAATTGTTTATGGCAGCAAGAATTTGTAGGTAGAAGGAGATTGTGGGATTGTTTTGAATTGTATTGTAACTTGAGCATTCCTTCTATGTTCAGGGGAGATTTTAATTGTATCCTTTCACAAGAGGAGAATATGGGAAGGAAGAAGTTCACTTTCTCCCAAGGACATCAAGAGATGAAATTGTTTATGTCTAACAATGACTTCCATGAAGTTGGACTGATTGGACCTAAGTTCACTTGGTGCAATAATAAACTAGGAGCGCTTATATTTTGGAAAGGATTGAGATATGTTTACTGAACTCTAAGGCCTTGGAGGAGGTTCATCATGCTTGTACTAGGCACTTGACTAGGGTCGCATCTGATCCTTGTCCCATTCTGTTGAGGATATTCCAAGATAATTTTGGTCAGAAATGTTGTTTAAAGTTTGAAGATGTATGGGCTTCATACCTTGCTTCCATGGCTATTATTCTTGAGTAGTGGACCAAGTTTGTTGGAGGGAATACGATGAATGTTCTCAACTACAAATTTTAAAGAGTTTTTAGATCCTTACACTTTTGGAGAAAAGCTAAACTTAAAAGCTCATTGGATTCTAAGGAAGCACTGAAAAAAAGAGTTATCTAATCTTCAGATGGAAGAGGTGAATGGGGATGGATTGTCCAATGATAAGATTATGTGACTGAGATCCAAGACCCTTGAGTATAGTGTTACATTGGCTCACTTAAAATTTGGTGGAGACAAAGAGCTAAGGTGAAGTGGATGCAAGAAAATGGCATGAACTCTAAGTACTTTCATTCATTTGCAATGGGAGAAGGAATGGGAATTTTATCTACCAATTGAAGAATAACGAAGGGGATTTGGATGAGGAGCAGACAAAAATAGAAGAGATATTGTTTAAATTCTTTAGTAAGAAATGGACGTTTAAGAGTTCCTTTTTGAAGGGGTGGCCTTCGGCATTGTAAGCCTTAAGTAAACATGATTGTAATCAGTTATAGGCTGATTTTTCTTTTGAAGAAGTGGAATCTGGGGTTAAAATTCTTAGTAATAATATCTCTCCAGGATCAGATGGCATCGCTTATTTTTTTATTAAATATTATTGGAAGGTAATTCGCAAAGATGTTTGGCTAGCTATCCTTCAATTCATATATACGGGGAAGTTGTTTCCTAAGTGGAAAGAATCTTTAGTGATACTCATTCCTAAAGCAAATAATCCTTTTTCTCCTTCTAGTTTCAATCCCATAAGTCTATATGTATCTATTTATAAGATAGTTGCCAAGTTATTGCTCAACAAACTTTTGAAGGTCTTTCATGGATAAATATTACATGTTCAAGTGGCTTTTATTAAAGGTAGGTCTTTGTTTGACCATGTCCTTTTGGATCAAGATCTTTTTAATAAATTTAGATTCTACAAATCTAAAAAAGGATTGGTGGCGATTAAAATTAATATGGAATAAGATTATGATAGTATGGCTTGGGATACTCTGAGGAAGGTTTTTGAGTTTTTTGGATTTCCATTCAAGTTCTATATCCTTTTATTGGAGTGCCTTGAGAATCTTGAATTTTCTATTGTGGTAAATGGGAATATCTCTAAGGGGATCAAAGCTAAAAGCGGATTTAGACAAAGATGTTCATTATCTCCTTACTTGTTTATCTTATGCTCTCAGCTTTTGTCTAATGCTTTTTTACAAAAAGGAAGGAACTTGGGATCAAATGTGCTTTTACTGGTCCTCGGATCTCCCATCTACGGTATGCTATTGATATTCTTTTATTTTCGAAAGCCAAGATCAGATTTCTGATGAATTTTAAAAGCATTATTCTTAACTATTATAATTAGATAGGGAAAATAGTTAATATCTAGAAATATTTCATTTTATAAAGGAAATCTGTTAATCGAAAGAAGAAAAAAAGCTATCTCAAACTTATGGGGATATAAAGTTGTCAAGGAACTGAACTACTTAGGTATCAAAATGGCTTTGAGGAGGCTGGTATCATCGAATTTTAATAACCTGCTGGAAAAGGCTGCGTGCAAACTTGGCATGTGTGGCAACTTATTTATTTATCTACTAGGAAGACTGGTATTGGTAAAATCTGTCATGCTTTCTTTACTGGTGTTCTTTTTTTCTCTTTCTTTAGTTCCTTTGAGCATCTTAACAGAATTTAACAATGCTTTTAGGAGTTTTCTTTATTATGAGCAAGGTTACCTTGGCTTGCTCTACAACTAAAGACTATTGGGTTATAACTCTTGTCCTAGAGGGTGTAATGTAGCAAAATATGTAGAGCATGTGGTAGTGAACTATTTCAGACTTACTCAAGTCATTGAATTGCTTAATTCAGGGGGATTTCCTATACCTATGTTTTCTTCTTTGAGCAAATACAAATCTAAATATGAAGTTTTGTCTACACCTAATCCTTTTATCATAATTGTTTACTGTTCCATAGTTTTTTTCTCTTGGAAGAGTAAGAACAAGGTCAAGCATGGTGATCATGAGCTATCTTCAAGTTTTATAGCATCTAAGGCTATCAGTTTTGCATCAATTTCAACTTATAATCTATTTTTTGGAAAATTGGGTTGTTAACCAGCGTCATCAGCTGATTTTTTTTGGCACCCTCTTCCCCCTTGATGGATTAAAGTAAACATTGATGCTTCCTTATTGAGATCAAACAATGGTGGAATTGGAGGTGTTTTTAGAGATTCAAAATGAAGATTCTTTCTTGCTTTTAGATTCAAATGTATACATTAGGATAGTGGACTATTGGAATTGATGGCATTCCGATCTTTGAAGATGATAATCCTTGAATGGATGTTAGATGCTAAAGGTATCATAATGGAAGCTGACAATTACCATATCATCAAATACTTGCAAGGGATGGTGGGTAAACCTATTTGAAGTGTACATAATGATGAGGTGCAGGACTTCTCTTTCTTGGAAGGCTTTGGAAATTTCTTATCTCATTTTATTAATAGAAAATGTAATAAGTTAGTCGATTTTTGTACTAACTTTGCTTTATTGGGTGATTTTTTTGGGATGATTTGAGTTGTAATAAGATTCCTCCTTCCTTTCTTTCTTTGTTGAAGGAGGACTATAATAAAATATATATCTCCTGATATTTTGTATCTTTTTTTAATTAATGTAATTCGCAATTTCTCAAAAAAAAAAGTATAATTATATAAATTATAAATTTAAGTTATGTTAATAATTTAAATTATCTAGTTTCTTTAATTATTAATTTTCTATAACATGAATTATACAGTAGTGTTCATTTAAACTATGATATAGGGTTTTATTATTATCTTAATTTTATATAAATTTTTAATTATTTTTTCATTATGGATAAATAAATAATTAGAATTCACAGATATTAATGGTGGACAATATAAAAATTTAAGTAGCGGGAATTTAATTAAATGTAAATAACTAAAACATAAACATTAATAAATAACACATGTTTTCATAAGAATAATAGAAAGGTACAAAACAGGTGTTACAAAATAAAACTATAGTATAAAGTACAGGATAGCAAGTGCATAAAGCACCACTATAACCATCACAATGTATTGGTTGTCAAAGCCAAAACTTTAGTAATTACATCAATATATCAATCCATCAGATTTTTGAAATCTCCCACAAAGAAAATATTAAAGATAAAACAAATAATCACACACAAATTAAAAGTACACATGCAATGAAAATTCCCTTTATGCATATTTAGGATTTTTACTACTACTAATTCTTCTCATCCTTAAGGTTTTAATCTATAACCATTAACCTCAAAGATATGAAAGGATTATTTATCGTAACTTTTTTGGCACCATTAGGATATATTCTAAGGACAATAAGATGGTTAGTCAATCTAGACTTATTATTTCCATGATAATATTCATGTCTATAATTAAAATAAAAGACATCTTTACTAGGAGATAATTCATGATCTAAAACTCCACACTAACGCATCTTCATTTATTCTTCATAGAGTTTTTTATCCTCAAGCATTGCAAAACATTGGATGTTTAGAATAGAAAAGGATTCTTCATTCCTTAAGCATACTTCACTTTTTTATAATGTATGAATGCTTTCATTTCTTTCCATCCATTGCTTTAAGATTAAAGAAAGGAAAATAAAACACTTGCAAATACTATACTGAAGAAGGATTAATGTGGATAGAAAATAAAATATTTTTCTTACCCTTTTCATAAATTTCACATTTGTAGAAATCTGAAAAATTGGAATTTTAAGTAGGCCCAAGTGTAGCGATGCTCTCACTCTTTCATTTTCTAAAACTAAAGACTACTATTTCTAAATCTAATCTACCATGAAAATAACAAATTTAAAGTTGGATTGCTCCCATATAATGCTAAGTTTATAGTATTCAGCTATACTTACTAAGATTTATCATATTATATGGGGTACATTGCTACTGATAATTAAATGCTTATCACTTGCATCATTTTCTATTTTCTTTTGGGTTAGCTTTAGATTTCTAGGAAATGATCCAAGAGCTCTTCTATTTATTTAAATTGTGAGCTAACTTATTTGTGTTTCCAATTTCTAGTATAAGAAGCTTTATTTTGTAATTGAGTCTCTAATTACATTACTACATCTTCTGATGGTGATTTTCTACCTCTAAATTGATTTCTTTGAATAAATACTAAATAATATACAAGTATAGAATTAATAGTAGGTTGGTGAGAATTATTCCAATTAACTCCTTTATTATTCTAACTAGAATTCCATTTATTGTTCCCAGTAATAATATCTAACCAATTAAAATTAGGAGGATTCCTCCAGCCTGGATTATATGTATTAGAGTAGGGATTATTTTATCTTATAATAAAACTAATATTTTCAATCCCTTACACATTAGTATTATTAATTAACTTTTGATCCTCTCATTGCATAGATAAGTCAATTACAAATTTTTAATTTTCTCCTATTGTGTTTAAGATCTTAGAAATTGCTAAAACTTTTGCAGTCAAAATTGACAAAGCAATATATACATAAACTTTTGCTACTCTCTTAAGATTTATCATATCAGCACGCCACTGAAATTATTTGTAGCTTAATTCATATACTTTCTCAAAATGCTTAGATATTAATTAACCTTTAACTGTAGTATCTCAGATTGCTCTGATAGTTCCTACTAATCCATTATAAAATATTTAAAAATCCAACCAATTAGGTAACACATGTTGAGGCTATTTTCTAAACATTTCCTTAAAACTCTTCAAACTCTTATAAATCGATTCTCATTCAAATTAGGTGATATAAGTGATATCAATTCAAAGTTTTTCAATCTTTGAAGATGAGAAATACATAGCAATAATTTTATGATCCAACTCATTCCAAGTGGTTAAAGAGGCTAAGGGTAAATAATTCAACCACATCTTAGCTTTATCCCTTACAGAAATGGGAAGAATCAAAGTCTAATATCACCATCACTAACACCAATAATCTTAAATGTTGCAGAAATTTCTACGAAAATGACTGTGTAAATTGGCATCATAAATAGGAGTTCCCTTATACATAGAATTTTGAATTATTTCAATTATGACGGGTTTTAATTTAAATTAATTAGCATGTATCCAACGTCTATTAATAATCTAATAAATTTCATTTAATAAAGGGTTAGCATAATCCATAAGAGGTCCAGAATGATCTTGATCTAATACATTTTTTGCCCCCTTTTTTTTTTTTTTTTTTGAAAGGGTACTTTATATTTTAGAGGCAAACAAAAAAGATTCCTTTCTTTGTCTATAAAGCATACAAGCATGAATATGCAATGAACAAATAAAAAAAAAATCATAAGTAGATCAAACTATTCAATTAACTTAACAATATAGTTAAAATTGCAAACAAAATACTTTTCCTGCAACGACGTCAAAAACTTGATGAGGTGCGGGTTTTAGAGTGAACTTTTGAATTGCATAATAATAAGGCTCTATAACCCCTAAATAATGCTTAAGTTATCATAAATATAAGAAAATAAAAAAACCCCATGTAATATATACAAGTATGCATGTCGATTCAAGATGTAAAGTTATAGAGTACAGTGTCGACCCCATGATGAAGTGTGCTTACTTGTAACAAACTATTATTATTTAATATAATTGCAATAAATATTCTACTTAAATAAAAATGTTAATTTTTTGAGATTATACTATTAAGTAAAATAGTAAACATATTGCATACAATACCTGATTTAAGGGTTTTAGATTGAAGAAATTAAATTGCATATCTTTCCTAATGAGACTTTTCATGGTAATGTAGTTAAGAGCATATGTATCCATAGATCTAAATCGACCTTATAGGAGTAAAAAGGATATCTCCTAAACCCCTATAATTATAATATCTCCTTAAGAACCAAAACCATTTTACATTCTATGTCTAAGTATGCAAGCATCCTCTCTTAATACTTAATTTAATTCTTATATTCCTCTGTTGAGGCTATACATCTTACTAAATTATAATTACGCATATGGACACTATATATATTAAATAAAGTGCATGATAGTATTAAAAACATCATTTAATAGTTATTGAACAGTAATCTTCATTTGTACTCAACATGTATTTTACATCATTAAACCAAAATGAGAGAATGAGCCATACATTTGATCAATAATAAGCGAACTTAGTTTCATTAAACTCATGGAAGAAAAAAAATATAAGAGAGTGATATCATGCAAAAGGATCAAAGTATCTCCTTTAGACTCATTCCCCCTTAACTTATTGAGTTGCTTCGAAAAATATAGGCCAAATACTCCTAATGATTATATCTTATGTTTCCCTAGCCTCTCTTAGATTTTATGCAAAGAGGGAAATAAATAAGTACAACAAAATATATTAGAGAATGTCCACTTGAAGAGAGAGAATGTCCAAAAAAATAGGAAGGATTTTGGTGATTTTCAGCTGTCATTGTTGAAGATGGAAGAGGGTGGCCGATCATCTAATGATGACCGGAACACCTCATCCTCAATATCTACCGCGCGTCCAACTCTGTTGGATTCAAAAGGTAGATTTTTCTTCAACTTCAACTTTTCTCGCAATTTCATGAACTATCCTCTAATAATCAGAGAGGGTGGTTTGGTATCTAAGCAGAAGACTTTGCTAGAGCCAGGAAAAGGAAAAGAAATTATTTCTGATTTGAACAGTAAGTCATTCTCACCTAGGTCAGTTTTTATCCCTAAATCAAATGATATGGAGGCTTCATCTTAGGGTTGCAAAGATAATAATCTGTTGACGAATGATGATGCTGTTGATAATAACATTCTTGGTGATCTTAATATTAGCAATCTAGTTTCTTCCTCTGGAATGGATACTTCTAATGTGTGGATTAAAAAACCATATATTAAAATAAATTTTATTGGAGTTTTTGACGGAAATGAGGAGGTAGATATGGTCAAGCTTTATATGGAGAATGAAAAAGCCAATGTTCAAGTTTTGAGAAATTAATTGGGGGTGAAAATTCTATGCAAGAACTTGCCTTTTTCAATCTGTTCTCTAGAATTAAGGAGGCAATGGTCTTAATTTGAAAGGTTTCATATAACCTCACTCGGATTGGATTGGCTTTCGTGTCATTTCAGTCATATGAAGCAATGGAGGAAGTTCTTAATAGAGGAACTTGGTACATTGGGGGCTTCATCATTGGTTTAGATAGATGGTCACCTAATTTCTCTCACATCTTGATGGATGGGATTTCTTCTCCCATTTGGGTTCATCTACCTCATTTGCCTCTTCATTGCTGGGATGAAACCAATATTACTTGAATAGTTTCTAGAATAGGAACTCCTTTATTATTAGATGGGAACATGTTTAGATGTGGAAGAAGGGAATTTCTTAGAGCTTGCATTCGAATTAAATTGAATTCTAAGCTCCATTGTGGTATTTGGGTTGAAGCTCTAAATGGAAGGTTTTTTAAAAAATTTGAATATGAAAATCTTTCATCTCTTTGTTTCAAATGTTGAAGAATTGGACATAAAGATTCTGTATGCCCAAATGTCACTCATACTCTGAATATGGTTGATAAAGAAGTCCCTAAAAATTCATTTCAAGTTGGTGATAATTCTTATGGGCCTTGGATGCATGTAAAGTTCAAGAACAAAAATAGACAAAAAAATTTATTTGATAAGAAGCAATCTAATTTTCTCTCTAAGACTAATTCTGGTAAGATGGATTTAGGGAGGATTCCCATTGTAGATAAGGAAAATGCTGTTCATGCTATATCTGATATAATTACATCAAATCTTGAAAATTCTAACAAATACAATGTGTATCTATTGAAGAAAAATATAATATGGAGGTTGATTTATCTTATGTTAACAATGTTGACTTGGAGAAAAATTTATGTGAGGATGATGATTGTCAATATGTTTAAATTATGGATAAAAATTCGAATGACTGGTCTTACATAATCAATTGCTAGGATAATTCTAATGGCTTGAGTGCTGATCAAGCTATGTTAATTTCTGTTTATGTTCAAAATTTAGAATTTGAATTCATAGATGCACAAATTTTGGAAGGGGAAGAGGAAGCTATTTTTGCTGAGTCAGCATATATTGCTGAACCGAAAGAAGTTCAAAATTCAAAAATTGAATTCAAAGGTGCTCAAAATTTGGAAGGAGTATAGGAAGCTGTTATTGTTGAGTCAGGATTTGAACCAGAAGATGTTATTCCTTCAGCCAATACCGTGAAAAATGATGAAATGAGAACTCCTTCAGACAGAATAAAAGGATTAAGTAGAAATATTATTGTGGAGGTACTGAAATTTGTTACTCCTCCTTTTGTTGTTAATTTGAATTTTAAAAAGGTTGTGTTAGTCAAAGAGAAAACGTCAACAATTAAGATAGACTATTCTTCTAGTTGTAAGCATAAACTCTTCAAATAACTACAATCATTGGGATCGATGGAAGATTTTTCTTGGAGGGTAGATCTTAGTTCAAAGAAAATTCTGAGGGGTTCTTTCCCTTTAGCTCATTATTGCTTTCTTATTCCTACATTGGAAACAACAACAGTGAATTTCTTAGAAGATACTTGATGATGGAACTTATGATCAAAGAGTATCTTAGATTACTTATTTTGGATTATAGCCTTAGTTTTTGGAAGTGGCATCTAAGAATTATATTGGATGTTTTCTTAGATGTTTTTTGGATATTGGTGAATACTTGTAATTACTTTTTAGAATTTTTTAGTTTATATTGATTTCTTTTAGCATTATATTTGTTTTCTAAATTTATTCTAATTGATTATGGGATCAGTACTAGGTCTTATTTTTTAACTGGCTGGGAACTCTGGGATGCTAGCCAATCTTGCATGTTATTTTATATTTGGTATCCCCTCCACCCCAAGGGTTTCAAAATGGGAAATAGTGTGTCTCATTTCAATTATGATAAGTTTAGTTTAACAAGTATTCTTTCAATAAGGTTTCTTTCCCTGTTGGATCAAGGAACCCTTAGTTTTATTTTTAGTTCTAGTTTGTATTAGGTTGTTCTTTCTTTCTTTTAATGCAATATTGCATTTCTTCAAAAAAAAAAAAAAAAAAAAAAAAAAAAAAAAAAAAACTAAGCTCTCTTACAAACATAACATTATAACCATTTATAAAAATGTAAAAAAATCTAGCACTATGAAACTTAAAATAATGGCATCGTGGAGCCCTTAAAGTGAACTAGTGCCTCAACGCTGAAGCTTTTGCACCACCATAGTGCTCACAGACATGGATCATTTATTTAGTAAAAAATCCCTTCTTTTCACAGAGAGAATGTGGCTTTGGAAGTTACAACGTAACACCATCATGCTTGTGGGCATTTGAGTTGTGCGGCACTCAAACGGAAAAATGTGCCAAGGCATGAGAATTTATGGCACCACGCCATTTGAAAAAGAGAATTTGGTGCTACGATCCTTATTTTTTGACATTGTTGTGTGATAATATTCTGACGGTGTCTGTGTTGCCACTAGAGCACTTGCAAATAAAGAACTCAGTGCTATAATGTATAATTTATAGTGCCTCGGTGGTATGGAATGTGGCGCGATGATGTTGTTTCATAGGACATCACAGTGCTGAAGAGTGCTTTAAGTTTTCTTCCATTTTAATTTTTTCTACAGAAAAATAACTAAAATAATGTATTTTCTCTAAAAAATAGTATGTAATTTACACTTATCAACATAAAATATATAAATATCATAAGGATAATGATGCTTAAGATATCAACACTATGATGGTTGCAAACACATAAAATGACAAAAAATACATTTTATTGATGTTATAGGGCTAAGGGACATATGGAATTATTGCACAATCATTAGCAAATGAAGCATTAGCTTTTTGACCAGGTAAATATAGTAATGATTGACATGTACGAGCATTGTAGCGATTGCAACGACTATAACCATGTTGCTTTTGTTATCATAATTACAATTTTTGCCTAATGCTATGATCCAAGAAATAGTGTTATAGTGCTAAATAAAGTATCATAATACAAAAAAGCAATGGAAGTTGGACATTTTGACTACAATGCCATAGTAGTGTAGAAATAATTGGCCAACACTACAACGCTCAAAAGAATAGTGTTGAGGCGATATGTCAGGCGAAATAGCACAACAATACTTGATGATAGAGCATTGTGGTGGCGCAAATAGAAAATTTTCCAAAGATTTTAGCATTTCAATGTTATTTTTGACAGTTGAGGCATGCAAATGCCATGGCACTTTAATGATAACACTATAATGGTAGGTCAATTTCTAGCATAATTATTTTTCTCAAGAAACATTTTATATCTTAGTAAATATCAAAATTATTAACTTACAAAAATAACATAATCAAACACACATAATACAAAATAAGACAAAGCATATGAACACAAAATAGAATTTGGTTGCCTTCCAAATAGCTCTATATTTATAGTCCTTAGCGAGACTTGGCAATATTTGTCAATTTGGCTATAATTAATCACCACCACTTCTCAAGTGGTCTCCACTATGCACTTTTTCTTTCTCCTTTGGATTAATTATTGTATTATTCAGCAATTTTTCATGAGGTCTGCCACAAAAAGAAATTACAAGCTAAACTAATTGATTTTCAAAAATTTTTATAGAAGTAGCATGACTTTATAACTAGGTTCCTAACTAAATTACAACCTATTCTAAAGGTTATTTCCACTCTCTATACTAAATATTTTGAATAAAACTTGAGGGATTTCAAGGTCTATGATTTACTATATGTTGTTGCGGATTATTCTAATTTCCTTGTTATTAAATTGACATATATTCCATTGTTTGTTACCACCAACATTGTTATTTAACAACTCCTCCAACTTGAATTATAATTATTTGAATAGGAATAAATTTTTCTTCCAATAAATTTCATATTCTCACTCCCTTATACATTTCTATCACTAATTGAATTTAAATAATGCTCTTGCAAAAACAAAGATGAACTTAATCTTAACCATAAATTAACTCAAATTTATCTAACTTCTTAGAAATTATATTGACCAATGTAGTCAAAATAAGTAATGCATCTGATTCATACATTATAACAACTCTCTTAGCATTCACACTATTAGAAGGACACTAGAATTATGTGTGTCCATTTACTATTTTATTTCATATACTACCTCAAATGAATTAGGCAATAAAGATCCTCTAGTAACTACATCTACGATTGACCTAAGGGATCTTACCAATCCATTAAAAAAGTTTGAATAATTAACCAATTTAGTATGGTGAGGGAATTTCCTAAAAGTTTTCTTAAATCTATCCTAACTTTCATAAATAAACTCACCTTCAATTTAGGCAAAAAATTTGATATTATTCCTAAGTTCAGAAGTTTATGATGGTGGGAAATACTTATTTAAGAATTTATGAGTTAACTCAATGCAAGTGGTAATTGAGCCTAGGGACAAGGATTTCAACCATATCTTTGAGTTGTCCCTCTGAGAAAATGAGAATAATCTAATTCTAATATTATCATTTTTGACAACAATAAACATAAATGTTATATAGAATTCTAAGAAGCTAGCTAAGTATAGGTTAGGATCCTCAAAAAGACTTCCTCCAAACAGTGATTTTTTAACCATCAGAATTATGGAAGTTTTTGTTCAAGTTATTGGCATGGATAGCAGGTCTATTAATACTTTGATGAATTTCTCTTACTAAATGGTTAACATAATATCTAAAAGGTAAATAATGATTTTGATCATATATTGGTTCCAAAATTTATAATTTTTTTTTAATTTTTTTAACATTTATAAGGGTCCTCTCTATCACAGAGTCAAACAATAAGGGATCCTTACTAGATCTAATAAGTATATAGTAATGAAGCAATTAAAAAAAGAATAAATTTGAAATAATGTACATGATATTTATTTGTCTTTTTAAAGAGTTTAACAAATGAAGCAAAAAATAAAGAAATTGGATATACGAAGGTCTAAATATATAACTAGTTTAATAATATAGTTTGTAATACACACATTAATTTCCTAGAAATTGTGCCAAAATGTTGATGTTAGGGCTTGCTAAACTAACTATGTTGTTAATGGGTGAGCTATACATAGATTCTAGAGTGTACTAAGAATATTCTTAGGTTTTCTTTGACTTAAAATAATAAAATTCCACTAAATACTCATTTGTCTTCCATTTTAATACTCCTATTTATTTCAATATACATCAATTAAGGAAATATATCACATTATATTGCTCTCTAGTATATTTTTCATGGAAAAGTAGAAATTTAATTAAACATGGAAAGAATAAGTTGAGTTTGAAATATATAGCATCCAATACTATTAGTTATGCAGCAATTTCTAATAATAATATGTTCATGGATCACTAGGGTGCTAACCAGCCGGCGAGGCTATTTTCTCATTGGCACCCCCCTCCCTCGGAATGGATTAAGGTTAATCTTAATGTTGCTTTAACATGATCTAATAATGGTGGGAAGTGTGGAGTTTTAGAGATTCAAAGGGTAGATTCTTACTTGCCTTTGGAATCAATTGCACTCATTGGGATAGTGGTTCATTGGAGCTGATTGCTTTTTGTTCATTGAGGAAATTCATCTTTGAATGGATGTTGGAGGCAAAGGGGATAATATCAACAGCATCAAGCATCTGCAAAATTCTGTGGATACAGGGAGCCGGATTGTACATAATGAAGAACTTGAAGATCTCTCATTCTTGGATGGTTTTGTTAATACTCTTTTCCATTTTGTTAATAGGAATTGTAGTAAGTTAGCCCATTTTTGTCCTAACTTTGTATTAAATGATGATTTTCTTTGGGAAGATCTTAGTAGCAATAAGGTTCCTCCTATGTCTTTCAAATTACTAAAGGAGGAATGTGATAACTTCTCTATCACTTAGTAGTTTGTAATAGCTTTTCTTTTTCATTAATGCATTTAGCATTTCTTTAAAAAAAATAAACTTGATCGAGTTATAAATTAACTTATATTTTTTAAATATTAGATTTCCTAATGAAATTAATTTTTCTATTATTGTTCATATTGTAACACTTTTTAGATCAATTTAGTTAAGATTATCAGATTATTGTTCAGATTATCATATAGGCAAACTAACATTTCAAATAAAGAACAAAAAAAACTAAACAAAACAAAACATTTGTTATTTATATCAAAATGGAGATCTAATGCAATAAACCACATCTGATATTAATATCAAAGAAAGATAAGTACAAAAAATACTAAACAAACATATTTACAAAAACTATAGAAATCATTACATCACATGTCTAAAGACCGGCAAAGATAACACACAAGAAATACAACTATAAATCTGAGGGGCCATAGTCTGGAGGAGGAGGTTGATTGAAGATAGAAAATACCTATTCATCATAGACATGTTGGTGTTAACCAAGTCAAGCTGACCTTGAATCCAAACCATATGCTACTGTTATTATGCATCCTGCTCATTTAGATGAGTTAAATTTTGATTAAAGTGCTGATCAAAATTACTCTCTAGTCGATCAAAATGCTAGACCATCTCCTAAAAGTTAGAATATGTTCAAAACAAAATAACTTTCATAATCACACAAGTTATGAGGCATCCTTTCATGTAAGCTTTTTGACCATACGATCGTACAGACGAACATGTGTTCATTTAGGACAATTAGTTATTTAAGATAGTTTTAATAATGCTTAGATTCATCCCATGTATTAAATGACATGTCGTTCATACATATGAATTAGGGGTTCATACGTACGATCAATTATAATAATTGATTCTTCTCGGATAACCATCTTGGTGTGTACATACGAATGAATACACATCATCCGGGATGATATAGAGATCATATATTATGATATGTATTAGAAAATGAAAACATTATGCAATCAGATCAAAATAATGATAAAATACTATATAATTCATACAAGAGATAAAATTTCATATAGTACGAATAAGATACTTAGAAAAATTTATACGATCGATCAGAAATAAGAAAGCAGGTTTCGTCATGGCTGTCCGCTTTCACCAGATTTATTCACTTTATGTTCATAACTTCTCACCAACCATTTTATGCAAAGTGATATTGAATTGGGTATCAAACATGGAAGGAATATGCCAAAGGTGTCTCATCTTTTATATGCAGATGATGTTATCATTTTTGCTCAAGCAAATGTCAAAGAAGTTAAAGAAATCAAAGGTGCATTGATGGAATCTGTAACTGGACAGGCCAAAGGATCAACTTGGGAAAGTCTGTAATGTTATTTGGTAAGCATGTGAAGAGAAGAAGGAGGAAGATTATTAAAAGAATCATGGGTTTCAAGGTGGTAAAAGATTTTATGTATTTGGGTGTCAAATTGGCATCAAGAAGGTTGACAACAGCAGATTTGCAATTCATTACAGAGAAAGCAGTAAAGTTAATGGGTATCTGGGGAAGTAAACAGCTCTCCTTGTCAGGAAAGCTTGTACTGATTAAAATGGTGTTATTATCTATACCCAACTTCTATTGCACTCACTCACTTGTTCCAAAAGTATTCATAAAGATGTTGAAAAGCTTTGTTGTTATTTTATTTGGAATAAACAAAATGGTAGATTTGGACTGCACTATGTAAATTCGAGTAATTTGGGTAAACTGTTGAGACTGGGTGGAAGAGGAATTCATTCTTGTGTTGATAATATAGATGCTTTGAGAGCAAAACTTGCTTGGAAGGTCACTCAAGAGAGGGACTTGTTGCTATATGGAATGTTAAATCCAAAGTATGGCCTGTTGAAGAAGGAATCTGTACATGAAAATGGTTCTTCTTCAACCTGCAAGATTTTATCAAGTGGAAAGAAAGATCTTAAATCTGTAGTTAAATACGGAGTTGCAAATGGTTGTTCCAATAGTATTCTTGTTGATATTTGGATATTGGACAAAATTTGAATAGCTAGCCTACTTTTGTCTCAATTCCAAGCGAAGGGGAGGAAATGGTGGACTGCTTGATTATAGAAGGCCGGTGTTTGGAATGTATCTAAGCTCAAATAGAGATTTGGAGAAAAACTTATGAAAATCATTCTTTTGGTGGAAATTAACACAAATCAAGATAGAGACTACTTGGAGATAATACATCGAACTCGGGGTGCTCTTTTTCATCTCTGTTATATAAAAACAAATTTATGCAGGAGCAGGATTGCGTTTATTGGAAATGTTTAAAGAAGATAAAGCTGATACCACGTGTAGAAGTTTTTTGGTGGAGATTGTTCAATAATGCAATATCTAGCTATTATTTCTTATATCCGAGAAGACTTCAAGACATTCATAGGTATCCAAGAGGATGTGGTTTGCTAGAAGATTGTGATCATATCACAGTTAATTGTGTGAAAGTGATGGAAGACATTGAAAGTTTAAATAAAGGTGGATTTTGTTTTCAACTGTTTGATTCTTTCAATACTTGTTGGGAAGTGAAGGAAAAGGGTTACAAAACAAAAGGCTTCATGATGAATATTTATTGCAATGCGGTATACCTTACATGGAAGTCTATAAACAAAATAATTCATGGAGAAAAAGAGGATTGTTTCATGTTCATAGCTTCATATGCTGTAAGTATGGATTTTATTTCTTTTATGGCTCAAGGAAAATTAGAACACTAGGATACAAATCAGCCTTCTAGACTGTCAGATCATTTGTACCCCCTCCCCCCAATTGGAAAAAAAATAATGTGGATGAATCATTGCTTCAAACGTACAAAGTTGGAATTGGAGAAGTTGTACGAAATAGTAAAGGAAGATTTCTTTTTGCATATGGTCACTCATGTATACATTGGGATATTTGAAATCTAGAGCTTTCCTGTATTTATTTTATAAAAGAAATTGCCAAAGATTGGATGCATGATTTTCAAGGAATTATTATAGAAGGTGATAAATTTAATGTTATCAAGTACTTCCAAGACTTGGGAGGCAAGTGGAGAGATGAGTTACTATTTTTTAAGAATCACAAATTCATGTTTTTTAATTGGGTGAGTAGGAAATCTAACAAGGTAGCAAACATTTGTGCAAGCTATGCCATCTTGAGTGATTTTTATTGGGATGTCTTTTATATTAATAAGATTCCTCCTATTTTTGTGAATTGTTAAAGGAGGAATCAAGTTATGGTAGTAATCTGTAAATAGGATGCTTTGATTAATAAATCTTTTAGCTGTTGGGCTTTCTTCAAAAAAAAAAAAAAGGAACCAAAGGATTAGAAAGGGAATAACATTTCTGACATGTCCTTTAGACTTAACAAACCAACAATCAAGCAAATAGTTAAATAGAAATCATAGAGGTAAAAAGTTTATTTTTTTTAGGGGAAACCCATAAAGGGGCCTATATGTTAATTAAGATAAAACAGTAGAAAGTCTTTAAGTGGAACTCAAGCTCACTACTGCTCAAAGATCAACAAAAATAAACAAAAGAAAAACCTAGGAGCTCGAGTTCCCCACTAAAGCACTAAATAAGAAACCTGGAGTATATGTTATGGTGCTTAAGAAAGAACACCCAAAAAAGGGGAGCAAACAAAAAATAGCTAAAATGTTCTTAGCAACCAATCCCCATGGCTACCTTGCCCACAACCATCCAAAAAATAACCACTAAAAAAGGCTGATAGGCAAGAAGGTAAGAGTAGTAATTTGTCCTAGAAAGAAGATAAGAATAATCCAAAAGAAAATTAATAAGAAAATTAGTATAATAAACAAAAGGACCATATGGAGCCAAAATAACCACCTGAACAGTCCCCATCATAACAGCAAAATAGGCAAAATACATAGATACGCATTGACAAAAAAAAGCTATATTATCACTACCCAGGACAAACCAACTACCATAGCCCAACTCCACCAAAAACAAAGAATGCCAATAGAATCCATCAAAGCTCCCGCCATAAAGACCATACCAGGTAAGCAGTAGCAACAAGTAAAACTCATCCCCGAATAAAGACTTGAGCCCCAAGAACCACAAAACAAAACCAAACTGAGAGAAACCACAACCAGCACCCCCGTAATAGTCCATACATAAGCACAGAGTAATCCTACAACAGCTTGATCACAACCATCCAAACCACTAGGTAGTTTAATTCATAGAAGCAAAAAACATAGCAGGATAAAAAAGAATCAGAGAAAAGCTACCAGAAAAGACCCAGAAAGATCTCGAAGTAGCAATACACCAAGTGGGTCAGAAATAAACCAAAAAAGATACTAGAGGCAGTAAGAACACCCCAATTCAACCATAAAAGGGAACCCCACAGCCAGTAAAAGAGAACAAAATCACTAAGGGAAAAGCTAAACAAGGCAGCAAGAACACCCCAAAGTAACCAAAGAGGGGGGACCCATAACCACCAAAATAGAATAAAACTACCAAAATTAAAGCTTAACATAAGATAACACAATTTGATCCAGCCTAACAAGACCATTAACAAGAATGGAATCTGAGCAAAAGAAAGCACAGTTACACTATTAAAATTACAACTCAAAGTAGCCATAGCCTACACACACACATTCCCCTCATCCAGAATGATAGAAAAAGAGTAGTTGAGAGAGTTCAAAATCTCCTTAATGTTTCTCCGAATGTAGAATAAGGTAGAGGAACAAGTGTTATCATCTTTATCAAGAAGAAAATTTAAATCAAACTAAGGACTGACCTCCAAAACAAAATTACTACAAGAAAGTTTAGCATAAAGATTTAACCCATGAAGCACAGCAGAGAAACAAAAAACCCAATTAATATCATCATAAGTAATAGGCCCAACAAAACCCAAAATGAAATTATCATTTTGATCTCTAATGAGACCACCACAACCAACTTTATTACCCAAATTAGCACTAGCCACATTCAACTTAAATGAGTTCGTATAATGCATATACCAATTAATGCACCTCATCAATATTTGGAACTTATCCACCTCCAAGTTAATACCAAAGGTAGAAAGGGTAAATAAAGAGTTTTTAAAATTCTTAATTGAAAGTAAATTGGCAAAATAATGGGCATCCACTTTATCCTTAACTTTATGTATAATTCTTTAGTGATTCATAATAACCCCATTGAAATGTGAATAATTTCTCTCCAGCCAAAAGAACCAAAGGATAAGGGTGGGAATAACATTTCTGACATGGCCTTTAGACCTAACAAACCAACAATCCAACAAATAGTAAATTGAACTAGTAGTATTAAAAAAGTTAAGATGAAATAAGTCCTACAAAAAAAGACCAAACCTTAACAACAATGGGACCAGAGATGAAAACATGATGCATATTGTCAACATGGAAACAACATTAGCATTTAGAGGGAAATATAAATCCTTTTTCCTCAAATTCCCATCTGTAGGAATAAGCTTGTGAAGAATTCTCCAAATAAAAATAGAGACCGTATAGGGAAAACTTTTGTGCCAAATCATTTTAAAAAGCTTAGAAGACTCATTTTTATATCTAAAGGAATTCCAAGCATTCATAACTCTAAAGGAACCATCTTTAGTAAAAAGTATAAAGCAACACATCCTTAGAGTTACAGTTAAGAGGAATTTTTAAAACAAGCTGAATAATGAAGTCAGGGAGAATAGCAAAAAGCTTTTCCGAATCCCAACCTTTAGTAGCAAAAAATTGTTATCCTTCACGTTAGCAATAGAGAAAGTATTTAATAAAGAATCCATTATCTGGCCATTCAACCACCGATCTTGCCAAAAGAAAAAAATTGCCATTATGAAGAACCCAAACTAAAGAAGTCTCTGCCTTCCATTTAACCAAGCAGAGCTATTTCCAAACTTTAGAGTGGCCTTTAGAAAAAAACTACACATGGAAGGATGTCTCCCCCCATAATACTTGGTCATCATAAAATTGGCCCAAAGACTCATATGAAACATAAGGTTATACCAATGTTTGAATGAAAAAGTAGAAGCCAAATCAAATATAGTCTTACACCCTAAAGCCCCTTCATGCAGAGTACCACAATATTTACCCTAAGATGACCAATGAATCTTAGAATTATTCCCAATACCTTTTCAAACAAATTTATTAAAAATTCTATCAATTCTATGGCACACATTCTGAGTAGGAAAATGAGTTTGAAAACAATAGACCGGAATTGAGCAAAGAACACTTTTAATGAGAAAAAGTCCTCAAAATAAGTCCAAACTTTACCAACAACGGAACCAGAGATGAAAACATGATGCATATTATCAACATGATAACAACATTGGCATTTAGAAGGAAAAATAAACCCTCTTTTTCTCAAACTCTCATCGATTGGAATAAGTTTGTGAAGAAATATCCAAATAAAGAATGAAATCGTAGAGGGGAAACTTTTATGCCAAATAATTTTAAAAAGCTTAGAAGACTCATTTTAGCTCTAAATGAATGCCAAGAATCCTTAACTTTTAAAAAACCATATTTAGTAAAAGTACAGATCAACACATCCTTAGAGTTATTATTTAGAGGAATCTTTAGAATAAGATGAATAATAAAATCAGGAAGAATAATAGAAAGTTTCTCCAAATCCCAACCATTGTTAGAAAAGTAGTAGTTAACCTTCACCTTAGAAATTGGAAAAGAATTCAATAAAGAATTAATTGATTGGCCATTCAACCACTGATCTTGCCAAAAGTAAATATTGCCATTACCACGTCCCCACCCTATTGAAGGCTCAACATTCCATTTAATTGAGCAGAGATGCTGCCAAACTTTAGTGTGGCCTTTACTAAAATAACAAATAGTAGGAAGTCACCCCCCACAATACTTGGCCATCATAAAATTGGCCCAAAGACTCTCATTGGCCCTATGGTTATACCAATGTTTGAAAGAAAAAGCGGAAGCAAATCAAGCATAGTCTTAAACCCTAAAGCCCTTTCTTGTAAAGTCCAACAACATTTACCCCAAGATGACCAATGAATCTTAGAATTGTTCCCAGAACCTTTCCAAAAAATTTATTAAAAATTCTATAAATTCTATGGCATAGAGTCTTAGTAGGAAAAAGGATTTCAAAACTATAGACCACAATAGAACAAAGAACACATTTAATAATAATAAGACGGCAACCAAAGCTTAAGAAATTAGAATCCTAAGAAGACAATCTGTTCTGCACCACAAGAATTAAATCATTAAAAAGAAAAGATTTCTTTATGCTCTTGTAGAGAGGAATACTGAGATATTTTAAAGGCAAAACACCTTGAGTAAAGACAATAAGATTCGTAATATCCACAACACGATCAAAAGAAAAGTTCTTAGTAACAATAAAATAGCACTTATGTTTATTAAAATCCAAATCACTAACCGATTCAAACTAATCAAAGAAGGTCATAAATTTATCAATCCTATTCATAAAAGCATTTGAAAACACAAATAAATTGTTAGCAAAACATAAAATAAAAATATTTTAATTCCACCTAAAGTTCTAAAATATAGACTAGGACATTTATCAAAAAGATAAGCAAGGCCCCTAGAAAAGTAATCCACAACAATAATAAAGAGCACAGGGGAAATTGGATTCCGTTGTCTAAGTCCATGAGAAAACATAAAGAAACCAATGCTCTTACCATTAACAATATGGATAAAAAAAGGCTTTCAACACAAGTCTTGATGAGAACGATGAAATTATAATCAAAATCAAACAAACTCAAGATATTGTAAATAAAATTCCAATTAATTTTATCATAAGCCTTAGCAATATCCAATTTCATATTCATATTACCACCTCTAACGTTGACATCCAAGTTTAGACAGAGAAAGAGAGAGAGACTCCAAGATTTTTGGAAACTCTTTTTTCAAATGTCATCATCTTAAGACCGTTGGTTGTGTTTTTGCTCGAGGTGGAGGGGCGGCTTGCAGGCCAACTCTGACGGCTAGAATACTACGACTACTTATCTTACTACTACTCGCATTGCATCTACAGGGATGTTGATTCACCATGGATTGGTTGCTTCAATGGGGCTTTGATACCCTTGATCCAGTTATAGGTAAGGGGAAAGAGAAACAAATTGTTGATGAAGTTTAGAAATTTTCTCCTCTCAAGAGTCATGTGTCTAAATCTAATGATTTTGGATCTTCTTCATCAAACATGAAATTATTTGTCAAGAGGTTTGGTAACATTCCTAAATTTTATTTGATTTTTGAGGGATCTCCTTCAGTCCAATTGAAGGATTTAAATCCATCAGGTGTTTATGAAAGTGCTCTAACTAATAGTGTTGATGTTGAAATTTCATGAAAGGATGCTAATGTAGGCCTTAAATTGGGTGATAAAAACATAAATAATCCATGGATTAAAAGGCCTTACATTAAAGTTGATTTGTCCATGGAGGATCAATTTTTATCTAAATATGGTTTTGCTGTTAGATTGTATGAACCAAACATTAATATTAATTCAAACTAGCTACAATGCTAGGTGGTGGTGAAGGTTTTTGGCAAGTTCATTTCAATTCAGGTGGATGTTGATGAATTGCGAAGACAATGGTCCAAGTTTGGTTAATTCCATTTAATGGTGCTAGGTTCTGGATGGGAGCTTTATTTTTTTTATTCTAATGAAGCCATGGATAATTTATTATCTCGTTTCCCATGGTTCATGAATAAACACATTGTTGGTATTGATAAATGGAGCTCAAAATTCTCTCCCGACTCATTGAGAGGATTGCCTTCTCCTTTTTGAGTAAGAATGCCCAACCTTCACCTGTACTGTTGGGATTAAGTTAATGTGGCAAGGATTGCATCTTTAATTGGAACTCCTATACTCATTGATGGTGATATGTTTCAATGGGGTATAAGAGAATTCACAAGAGTTTGCGGCATAGTAGAACATGACAAATAATTACCCTTGGGATTATGGGTGGAAGGATTGAATGGACGCTTTTTGAAAAAGTGGATTACGAAAAGATCTCAATATTCTATTTTAAATGTGGAAAAGTTGGTCATTTAAATAAAGCTTGTGGTTTAAATGTGGAAGTAAAAGAGAAGAATGTCGAAGAGACGGAAGATGCTTAAGTTAGAGTATAAGATATTTTGCTACTAAATTTAAAAACTAATGAGACATCCTATTGGCCTTAGATGTTAGTTAATCATAGAAGAAAGAATAAAAGGAATTGAGGAAATCAAAAAATTATGAATATCAAGAAATCTAAACCTATTTATAGAAAAAGTGCATCTGAAGTGTTGATTGCAACTCAGACAGAAGCTCTGGAAAAAGCTTTTGAAGTTCCAAGTGACAAGATTTCTGAACTGAATATGGAAAATATAAAGGAACAAGGAGGGAATGATCACGTTATCAAGGACACCACCTCAATTTTAGATTTTATGGCTTCTGCTAATCAGAAAAGGAGAGATTCTTCTAGTAAGGAGAATAACATGTGTTCCCCTTGCAATGTTGCGGTAACGGAGTATAATAGCTTTGATATCCTTACTTCTATGGATTAAGAAATGTGTAATATGGAAGAAAAATTGGGATAGTTAATAGCAAAAATGGAGGAAGGCGAGCTGATTGAGGTTGAGGTGGTTGAGTCAGAAGATAAAGTTTTACTTCCAGAACATAGTGTTGCTGAACATATTGAATTGGATTTCAAAACAAAGGATCAAGGAGGAATGAATATGGCTATCCCTAAAGGTAATAAACCTAAATTTCTTAAAGATCTTAGGTCTCTAGGACCTTTGAATTCTTCTTCTAGGCTGAAGAAGGGGTTGAACAAGAAGAGGAGCGAGGGTCCTTCCCCCTTATTGGCTTAATGAGTTCCTTAGCCTTTTGGAACTGTAAGGGGGCTAGAAAAACAGATGCCCCCATGTATTTGAAAGATTTTGTTAGAAAATGGTACATTTTGTTTGTGGGAATAGTTAAAACCAAAATTTCTCTATTAGTAGAAGTGATTTTAACAAATTGATGGGAGTTGATTGGGAATTTTTTATATTTCCATCTATGGGTATGTCAGGAGGTATCTTGGTGATTTGAAGGACTAATTTGTCTTCATTTACTTTTTTGGAAGCTTCAGATCAATGTGCTTTGGTAGAGAAAAAAATTTCCAATAAAGGAAGGTGGATTGTCTCTACAGTTTATGGTAGTCAAGACTTGTATAAGAGGAGGAAGTTATAGGAGTTGGTGGAGAGGCATTCTTCTTTAGATTTGCTTTTAGTAGTTGGAGGGGACTTTAATTATATCTTGTCCCAAGAAGATAGAAGTGATGGGAAGAAATTCAAGTTTTCTCAAGGGCCATTAGAAATGAAAACTTTATGAACAACAATGATTTGCATAACATTGGAATTGCTGGTCCAAAATTCACTTGGTGCAATAATAAGAGGGGTAATGTAAGGATTTTGGAAAGACTTGATAGATGTTTACACAACTCAAAGGTGTTGGAGGCGTTATACCAAGCTTCGGTTAGGCATTTGCCAAGCGTTGCCTCCGACAATTGTCCCATCATTTTAAAAATCTTCAATATAGAATTTTGTCACAATAAAGTGTTGAGATTTGAGGATGTTTGGCTTTCTTACCCGGCTTCAACATCAGTTGTAAAAAAAAAGCTTGGAACAAATTTGCTAGTGGAAATACAATGGATGCACTCAACAAAAAAAATTTTAGATCTCTTAGATCTTTGTTCTTTTGGAGAAAAGCTAAACACAAGGATCTATTGGAACTCAAGGAGAAATTGAAGACTTACAACTTCAAGAATCTATTGGTAGCAATTTATGGAAGAAAATATTCTATTGTTGAGATCCAAGTTCAATGATTTAAATATCACTCTAGCCTATTTGAACACATGGTGGAAACAAAGAGCCATGGTTAAATGGCTTAGAGAGGGAGATATCAATTTAAATTTTTTTCAAGATTTTGCTAATGGAAGAAAGAATGGAAATGATATAAATCAAATAAAGAATGAGGAAGGACTTCTAGTGGAGGATATCTTGTCTATTATTTTGATGGAATGCGATCTTGCATTTAAGAAAAAAAAGACGAACAACCTATTACAAACTAGAACAAAAATAAACTAAGGGTTTCTTGATCCAACAGGGAAAGAAACCTTATTGAAAGCATATTTTTTAAAACTAAACTTATCATAATTTAAATGAGGTACACTATTTCCCATTTAAAAAACCCTTGGGGTGGAGGATACCAAAATTAAAAAACAACCTAAAAGGTTGGTTATTATCCCAGAGTTTCCAACTAGTTAAAAAATAAGACCTAGTATCGATCCCATAAATAATTATAATAGGTTTAGAAAACAAATATAAAACTAAAAGGAAATTATATAAAAAACATAGAAAATAATTACAATTCTTCACCAATAACTAAGAATCATAAAAGAAAACTTCCAGTAATTTTCTCTGATGCCAATTCAAAAACCTGAGACTGTAAACCAAAGATAGTAATCTGAGATACTCTTTGATCATGAATTCCATCATCAAGTATCTTCCAAAAACTTCCATGCTGTAGTTCCCCATGTAAGAGTAAAAAGCCATTAATGAATTAAAGGTTAAGAACCCCTCACAAATTTTTTTTGTACTTAGTTCTGCCATTCTCCTTCTAGGAAAGTCTGCTACCGGTCCCAAAGATTGCATTTCTTTGAAAAGTTTGTGTTTAGAAACTGAAGATTGATCCAATTTAATAAATGTTGTTTTCCCTTTCAGTAATACAGTCTTTTTAAAATTCAGGTTCACCACCGAAGGAGGAGTAACAACTTCTATTAATTCCAAAGCAGAAGATTCATTTAAAACTTCAATATCATTAAGAGCTATCACGGAAATAGCTGAAGGAAGAGCTCCTATTGGTTTAGCCACAATTTCAATTTTAGAACTAACGACATCCTATACTCCTTCCAGCAATTGTGAATGTTTGAATTCAAAATTTGAAGCTTCCACCGGATCATCAACCAATTCTGTTTTAAAATAATGGCTTCCTCTACTCCTTCCAGCAATTGTGAATGTTTGAATTCAAATTTTAAAGCTTCCACTGGATCAGCAACCAACTCTGATTCAGCACTAACAGCTACCTCATCACCTTCAATATTATTTATAATTTTGAATTCAAATTTTGAATTCTGAATGGACTTTATAAGAATGCAAGCTTGTTCTAAAATTAAGCCAACAGAGTTACTCCGATAAAGAACTAATGAAGATCCATCAATCGCAATTTTATCCAGATTTTGATCAATATGAAAATCAGCATCATTTCTTAAATTCTTATCAAAATCTACATTGTCAATAACTTCCACTAAATCAGCCTCCAAATTATCATTTCTATCAAGAGATAACACACTATGTTTATTGGAAATTAGAACATCTGTTGGTAAATCTTTTTTAGAACTTCTACCTTAATTTCTCTTATCTCTTATTAGCATTATAACCCGAACCGATTAAGAAATCCTTTTCCTGGAGTTAGGTTTTTTTCATGTGGCATGTTAGGACACATAGCACATACTTGTACCATTCACCGTAGTAAACATTGGGTATGGAGACCCAAATTGCATAATTCACAGCATAACACTCATGCATCACATTCTTCCTTTCATAAGAAGGAACCCAAACCTATTTGGGTTCCTAAATATGTCATTTGATCATTTTGCAGGTGTGCTTTCACCAAAGTCCTCGTGAGAGCATATGATACTTGGACAAAGGCTCGCGGCTCGTAAATTGCTTAAACTTGCTGCTAAATAAAATTTTGAATTGCATGATAACTACTCTATTATGTGTTATTATTTTATGCCTTAGTTTTTGTGTTAGCTTTTCATATTTGCTGTTATAGTTTCTTTTATTTTGGCAGCTTTTTGTTTAATGATATTTTCTCCTTGTTTTTATTTTTTGGAGATTTATAGTCAATGTTTTAACATCCATAAATCAGTTAAAGGGAGAAATACCATTGATGGTTTCCCTCCCTCTAACCTATTTTAGTGGTATAATTTTCTTTTCTAAACAACCTAAATTGGGATTAATGGGAAAGAGGAATCTATACAATCTACTAAGAAGAAAAGACAAAAATAGCTAAGAGAACTAGGATCAATAAACTCATCTACAATAAGCCGCATAGTGGAGTTTAAAGGAAATGGTAACTTGGGGAGTAATCCCCATAATCCTTTTTAATGTATTCCATAGCCTTTTGGAATTGTAGGGGAGCAAGGAAGAGAAGTTCTTCCCTATACCTTAAGAAGTTTGTGAAAAATAATGGAGTGTGCTTTGTGGGTTTGGTTGAAACTAAAATAACTGGAATTGACAAAAGTGAAGTTTATGGCATGATTGGCAGCAGTTGGGACTTCTACTATGTTCCGTCTTCTAGGCTATCTGAAGGCTTGCTTATTTTCTCGAATACAAATTCTGCTGTGTTCTCAGTGGAAGATAGTTCTTCCCAAATGATGATTGGTTAACTTAAAATGCTTAATAATGAGAGGTGGAAAGTGGCCACGATTTATGGGAGTACATAGGTGAACAAGAGAAGGGAATTATGGAATATGTTAGATAAGTATTCCATTAGTGATCTTCCTATGACAGGTTGTGGAGATTTTAAATGTCTAATGTGTAAAGAAGATAAATTGGGTGGTAGAAGATTCGTTTATCATCAAGGATCAAGGGAGATGGAGGAATGCTTGCTCAACAATGATCTTCATGAAGTTGGTTTTATTGGTCCTAGAATTACATGGTGTAACAATAAAGTCGGTGGTGCTAGAATTCTTGAAAGATTGGATAGGTGCTTTGTAAACACAGCTTCTTTAAGCTCTCCTTTTCAATTGGTTGAAAGAAATTTGGCTAGAATAGCCTCAGATCATAGTCCAATCCTATTACAATTCTGAAAGTTCAGTCCTAATTCTAATGAAATTATCGAATTTGAGAACTGTTGGGCTTCTTACAAAGTTTCATTTGGGGTTGTGAGAAAGGAATGGTGCAGGAATTATCAAGGAAGAAACTCTTAAGTACTCAACAAAAAAATTAAAAGATCCATGAAGTCATTATTCTATTGGAGCAAGTCAAAGCATAAGGAGCTAATAAGCTGAAAGATGATCTCATGGATGAGATTATGGAACTTTAAATTAAAGAGTCTTCCTTAGGGAGTCTCTCTGAACAAGATTATTGGAACCATAAAGCTAAAGTGATGGAACTAAATGCTACCATGGAAAGATTGAATACTTGGTGGAAGCAAACGGGCAAAGTGAAGTGGCTCAATGAAGGTGATGATAATTCTAAGTGTTTTCATTCTTATGCTAGTGCTAGAAGGAACTCCAACAAGATAATAATGGTTAAAGATGAAAATGGGTTGTTGGTGGAAGATCAAGGGCAAATGGAGGAAGTTTTTATGCTATTTTTTCAAAATAAATGGGAATCTAGCAGGAGCAATCTGGATGGTTGGCTGACACCTATCAATTGCTTGGATAATCGGAACAAGAATTTTCTGGATTCACAATTATCACTGGTTGAAGTAGAAGATATCTTAAAATAATTGGGAGGGAATACTACCCCAGGTAATTATGGTATTTCTCTTACTTTCATTAAGGTTTATTGGGATATCATCAAGGATGACATTTGGAAGGCTATAAGCCATTTTTTTAAGCATGGAGAGCTTAACCATAAATGGAAAGAAACTCTTATAATTCTGATCCCCAAGGTTTCAAATCCCATTTTTCCTACCAATTATAGATCTATTAGTCTATGCAAAATAATGTACAAGGTGGCACCAAGGATAATTTTGAATAGACTTAATTTGGGATTTCCTAAACTTATTTCTATGGAGCAAGCGACATTCATTATGGGGAGATCTTTATCAAATCAAATTTTGGTGGCATAAGAAATTTTTCACAAACTAAGAATCTCCAAAGCTACTAAAGGCTTAGTATCCTTTAAAGTAGATATGGAGCAAGCCTTTGATTCCATGGCTTGGTCTTCTCTATGAAGAGTATTGGAATACTTCAATTTCCCGTCAAAGATTTCTGAACTAATCATGGAGTGTGTTGAAGATCCCAAGTTCTCTATTATCATCAATGGCAATTTATTCAAATTGGATCCAAGCTAGAAGCGGATTTCAGCAAGGTTGTCCCTTATATCCCATTGTTTTTATTCTTTGCTCACAACATCTCCCAAATGCTTTTCATCATAGCTCATGTGGTATCAAGATTAATTTAGACGGACTAAGAATTTCCCATTTATTGTATGCAGATGGTGTGATAATGTTTTCCAAAGCTAACAGGAAAGTGGTTTTGGGAGTAAAGAAAATCCTTCATAATTTTTGTGAATGGACTGGGCAAAAAATTAACTACAGCAAATCTCTGATTATGTTTGGCAAATATGTGGCGAGAAGAAGGAAGAGATGTGTATCTAGAATTATGGGCTTTAAACATGTCAAAGAATTCTACTACCTTGGGATGAAGATGGCATTGAGGAGACTTAAGAGAGATGATTTTCAATTTATCATTGATAAAGCTTTGAATAAGCTCAATCAATGGGGTAGTAAATACTTATCACTACCCGAAAAGATTGTTCTGGTTTAATCAGTGCTGCTAGCACTCCCTACCTTTCACGCGACTCATTCATTAGTACCTAAAAAGGTGCTAGAAGATCTGGAAAAATTAAGCAGAGACTTCATTTGGAATAGAAAAAATAGATCTATGGGGATGCATTGTGTTAGATGGTCTGATATGTGTAAATCGATTGAGTATGGAGGATGGGGGGTTACATTCAAACATATCTAAAACTCCTTCTTTGCATGCTAGATTAGCTTGGAGATTCATACAAGATGATCAATATTTATTACACTCGGTTATGGCATCAAAATATGGTGATAGACTTGAGAAAGGTAATAGCAGAGGATGTTTTTCTGCAGCTTTTAAACTATTAAGTGAAGGGTATAAAAAGCTCAATCATATAGTAAAATGGAAGATAGTAAATGGAAGTTCTGTGGATGCTATCAAAGATATTTAGATTATAGACAATATATAAATAGATGGCCTACAATTGTTATCCCAATTGATGACAGCCCGGTACATGTTGAAGAGTTCATTCAAGATGGTAAATGGAATGAACATGAACTGAGTAAATATTTTAGTAGGGAACTTACTAATCTTATAATGCAGATTAAAATATCCCAGGAGAAGAAGGCAAATTTCTTGGAGCTGATCAAACAAAAATCTGGAATGACAATTTCAGGTTTAATCAGAAAATTTGAGGCTTATGGGACTGAAAATGATCTAATGTGGAATTGGATCAAGAAGGCAAATTTTAATGCTCAGGTGGAAGTTTTCTGGTGGAGATTGAAGTGAAATTCTATTTCATCTCTACAATTTTTATGCAATAGAAGGCTCATCCAATATGCTAATTGCCCAAGGGGTTGTGATACAATAGAAGATGTGGAGCATATATTGTGTGGTAGCTGAAAGCTCAAAGAGGTAATTCAACATTTGAACTGTTGGGGATTTGGTATTCCAATATTTGATAGAAGTGAGAATTGCATTGATTGGCTTGAAACCAATGTTATGAGGAAAGGTATGTTGGTTAAACTATACTACATTATTGTGTTTCTATCTTGGAAGAGTAGAAACAAGAGGATTCATGGAGGAGTCGAAGATAACTCCAGCTTTGTAGTCTCAGATGCCATTTGTCAAGCTTCAGTATATCATAATTTTAGCCAATATAATTTGGGCTTTTGGTATTTTAATCAGTCGTTAAGACTATCTAGTGGTTGGCATCCTCCTCCACCCAATTGGCTAAAAGTTAATGTCGATGCATCGCTTCTTTCATCTTACAATGTGGGTATAGCTGTAGTTTTTCAGGATAGCAAAGGAAGGTTCCTCTATACTTATGGTTAATCCTTCATGCATTAGGATATAGCTCAATTGGAGTTGCTTGCTATTCATTCTATTAAGGAGGAGATCAAGGATTGGATGTTCAAATTTAAAGGCATAATCATTGAAGGAGACAACTCAAACATCATCTCTTACTTTAAAAAGGCTTGAAAGAATGGAAAGTACAATGATGATGGTATGGAAATTCTTACAAAATTTAATTTTGTAATTTTTAATTTCATTAGAAGATATTGTAATAAGTTAGCAAACTTATGTGCTAACTATGCTTTAGTGAGTAGCTTTACTTAGGATGTTTTCTATGAGAATAAGGTTCCTCCTTCATTTTTTAACATATTGAAGGAGGAATCTAAATTGTAGTTGCTTTCTCTTTTTTATTAGTATTGATAAGCTTCAGCTTTCTTAAAAAAAAAAAAAGTCTATCTCAAATTAAAAACTAATTTTTAAAATTAATATCCTTTCTATCTTGCTACAATAATCTACCTTATATTTATAATATTCAAAGTTTTTATATATCTTTCAAGTTAATTGAAATCTTGCCATTGCATTTATCATATGCTTACTAAAGTCTGCTTTGTGGTCTATTCCTCCTTATATTAGAGAGTGAGTCTCGTCTTGTGTTTTTAAAAGATATTTTCTTTGGAGCAAGTTTTGAACGGATCTTTTTTTTACCCAATTAGTTTGTTCTGAGTTAGGTCTTGTGTTTTTAAAAGATGATTTTGCCCTAAAAGATGTCCGAGGTAGGGTTATTAGGATCTAATATTTTACCATTTTAGATTTCGACTTTGTTAACACAATGATCTTACAAATCTTTAAAATTTAATTATTTGGAGCATTTATCATATGTATGCCTTACTAATCTTTAAAAAAAAATGTGTTTATTTGCTAGTTTTTACGCCTTTTCATGTTTTATCATTGTTGTTCTTAGTTAATTTTATTATTTTTGGGCCTTCTCTGATCATCTCCATCCTTCCTCTGAAGTTTAAAATTTTATCACATCGTCCTGGCTGATACCTATATCATCTTGAACGATCTGTTCTTTTTTCAACAAAAACACCATCTGTTGAATATTCTGAATTTTCTGCTCTCATCGTCCTGGACGATCCTTTATCATCCTGGACGATATGATCGTCCTCTACAACAATCATCTTGATTTTCCTGGCCAATACCTTTTTCATCCTGGCCGATGCATTTATTGGTAATCATCCCATCCGATACACCTGTTCATCCTTGATGATACACGTGTTAGCACGTTAAAATTGATAAATTCGCTTAGATGATCACTTTTTGAATAATTGTCCTGGATGATCCACTGTTCATCCTGGACGATGCATGTGTCGCATGATTAAAACATTTTAAATTTGGCTGCTACATGATCCATTATTGAGCATTGTCCTTAACGATCCACGTAATCGGACTAGACGATCTGCTTTTTCAACGGTCGTCCGGCCTGACTCCTCGGCACGATCGCTATGTCTAATCATCCCAGACGATATCTGATCGTCCCGGAAGATCAGACCACCTTTTTAACCAATTGGACTGTGCATAATAATTGCACTGGATCGGCCTTGATGATCTTGTGATCGTCCTCGATGATCCGGTTGTTTCTTTAAATTGAGCCACTTCCAGCCATTTGTTTTCATATTAATTTCTTTCTTTGGATTTCTACTTCATGTTACTTACTTTTTCTTTCTAATGGATGGCGGCAAGTATTCTCGACACGTGTCTAGAATCTCCTCGAGGGGCACGCTGGAACCTCATTTTTGGGAAGCAGACGATCAGGCTGCCTACCACCGCAATAAAGAATGCAGCATTTCTCTCTCCCGAACAATCAATCCAGTCCACCTCTCTTATCCGGTACTTCACCATTTCACTCACACCTCTCTGTGCTTTATTCTCACCCTCACAGTCCCCTTTAATTATGAACTTCTTTTTTAATTTTATGCCAACCTCTGAATCAATTCTGCCTACACTGCTCTCACCTTGTATATGAATCGATGCCCAGTCGAGATCAACATACCAGGATTGTGCAGAATTGCTACAGCTTTCCACCACTAGGGATAAGCTACATACCCTGATTTATGATCCTGATTATAACTGGGCTATGGCCAATCACTTTCTTAGTCACACCAATGCCCCTTTTTATGTTGGGGAGACTAACTCTTTACTTAAAAATGCTAGGGAGATCCAGCACGTCCTTCGCACCTCTGTGATTCCCAAGCCGGCTACCATGTCCATATCACTCCCCTTCTTTCACTCACAACTTTTTACATAATGGCCAATCGTGAATTCAATGCAGCCGACCTGATCTTTCGCTACATCAAACATTTGACTACTATTTGAGATCCAGGTCATGGAAGGAAGCCCAATCTTGCACTAGGACACATCATTACATATGTTATAGAATCCAAATACAACCTTCAATATCCTGCTCCTCCCAACCTTTAGCCACCCTTCTACTCCAATAGTTCCTTCACTATCCTTCATAGTACTCATCTCTACCCCGAGGATGAGGAAGCTTAGGGGCCATGGAGGAGGAGGCTCCCACTCCTCATCTTGCACCTGTTCCTCTCCACCAGCACTCTCAGCTGGATCAATTAGAGGAGAGATTTGATCAGTGGGAGACCCACTTTGAGTCCTATGTTGTTGCACAGGAGCAACAACATACTGAGCACATCATCCGCATGTAGCACCAGCATGACCAGGACATGACCTGGTTTGCATCTCAGTTTGCCACTTTGACCAGTTACTTTTTACCACCACCTCCTCCGTACGTTGATTAGGGTCCCTCATTTCTTTAGTTTTTTTTTTGTTATGTTGTTTTTCTGTTGTTTGTTCTTTCTTAAGGTTGTTTTAGTTTCTATTTTCTGTAGTTTATTTTTCTTATGGTTGTTTTAATTTCTTTTTTTTTCTAGTTTCCTCCTATATTTTGTGATGTTAAAAGGGGGAGTAGTCTGTGTATCTTGTAATGTGATTCTAGAACTTAGTGAACTTTTTTTTTTTCTTCACACTATTTTTATTTAACTGTTAAAACTACTTGAATTTTTTGATTGTATTTGCCATCATAAAAAAGGGGGAGATTGTTGCAAAACTGAGATTATGGATTAGACATTTGATGATAGCAAACATTCATGTTTTTTTACGACTACCTTGCCTTTAAACTTTTTAGGTCCACATGATCGAATGCAACTCAAGGCCAGCTCAAGATTGGGTAGATTTAGTTTGAGTCAGTTGTTTGAATAGTTGCTATTTGAATGAGTTATATTTATGCAACTTATGTAGTTTTGATGATTCCAAACATTATTGTTCAAATGTATAGTTATCTCCTAACAATTTCAGAAGATTTGCACTTGCTCTTGTGTGTACTAACATTTCAGAAAAATCAGACTCCAGACTACGAAAAACTTCAATTCAAATTCAACATGAGATATTTTGTTTAATTGATGTTTGTCTTTTCCTTGAATTAATTTTGAAAGGGAGTGATTGTAATTGAGTGAATAAAATCTCACACACACAAATAAGGAGATCTTGAAATTCTATACTGATCGTACAGGACGATATTTATCGTACTGGACGATCTGTCAGTTATCTCCTATAGAGCACTTGGAACGAATAGGAACTTGCTTTGAAAAATTTTCTAAGTCCTATTCGTCCAGGACGAAATTTATCATCGTCCCAGGCGATGGGTTCACTGCAAAATTTTCGTCCAGACGAAATAAATAATCGTCCAGGACGATCGGTTCTATGGAAAATTTTCGTCCAGACGATCACATTTTCGTTCAAACGATAAACCGACTTAGAACAGTTTTCAGCAGTTTCTAGAACCGACCTTGTAATAACCGTTCGTAAACTTTGTGGTTGAAAAACATTTTTCTACTAACTTTAAAAGAAAATTTTATTTCGGTTCAACTTTATTATTAAGAGGGTTTAAAATTTTAAAAACTACCAATTCACCCCCCTCTTGGTAGCCTTGGGACATTTACTTAGGCTTAACAACCTAATTACTGGACTCAACATCAGTCTGTAATGTTTTTCTTTTGCTTGAGTAAATTATAAAAGTGGTTCCTAATGCTAAGTAACCTTACACACACACAGTTGAGGGATTTTATGTGTTTTTCTATTTTAAGTACATCAGCCTGGACCATTTTCATATCGGCCAGGACGATCCGACTAAAAATAGAAACCCTAATTAGGGCATCCTGGTTAAGGTAGCCGTCATTTAGCACATCGCCCTAAATGATCCTTGTATCGGCTAAGGCGATAGGCTCAAATCAGAAAGAATCAGCTGCCATGATCAATTTAGGTATTCTTTATTTCAGGACATCAGCCAGAATGATCTCAATATCGGCCTGGATGATGCAGCATAATTATGCCTAAATTAATATGGTAATTATAGAAAGAAATTAAGGCTGATTGATACAATCACATGGGTCGAGGCAATTGCAGGATCGACCGGGACGATATCCTAGACGATTAACATTGGACAGACTCTAATCCAGGTGATGTTCGGGATAATTATACTCGAATTTGAACTAATCGGACAGGACGATATTGTATCGGCCTGGACGATATAGCCAAATTTCTTCTGATCGTCCTAAATTATCTCGGCTGATTGCGATTATTTTGTACTCGGTCAGGATGATATTCATATCATCCTGGATGAAAATGTCAATTTTTGAAATTCTATTTAAAGAACCCAAATTTTCTCAAGCAAATAGACCTTTAACTGTTGTCTTGACTTGAGAGAGCCAAAAGGAGAGGGATAGAGAGGGAGGAACTTTTTAAGAGGAGTTTGTGAGAGGGATTCACAAAGGTAGCTCCAAGCAAGGTTCCAATGCATCTTCTCCAGTCTTCGTCCTTCATCCTTGGGGGTTCAAGGTAGGTAAGCTTCAATAAGTGGTCGAGGTTCTCTGCCTTCTTCAGAAGGAAGCAAAAGGAGTTGGGTTCTCTACCTGCTTCAGGAGGAAGTAAAAGGAGTTGGCTTCTCTACCTACTTCAGAAGGAAGCAAAAGGAGTTGGGTTTGTTGAAACTTGTCCAATATGAACTAGGTTGTTAGACCTAAGCTTATATCCCAGCAGCTAACCAAGAGGGGGGGTGAATTGGTATTTAAAAATTTATCCCTCCTTTTAAAATTAAAACCGAGAATAACTTTTGTGAAATTAATAGAAAATATTTTTCAACCACAATTTAAACAGTAAAAACAAAAGTAGCGGAAAAATTAAAAGACACAAGATTTATAGTGGTTCGATCAAACACGGCTTACATCCACTCCCCGGATGCACCCTCCGAGTATTGAACTAATACCAATAGTGTCTCTCCTTTTGCCACCACAGTAAGTCGTAGAAGCCTTCATAAAACTCTCTTCCACCACTACCCGGTGCGGCAGAGAACCGTCATCATTTTACACTCTCTAAGTGTCTACATAGAACTGTCCGTCCTTTTACACTCTCCCAGTGTAGGCAGAGAACCTTCTAACCTTTCACACTCTCCAAGTGTAGGCAGAGAACCCTTCGGATGTTCACACTCTTCAAGTTTAGGCAGAGAACCCTTTGGCTGTTCACACTCTCTAAGTGTCGGTAGATAACTGGATCTCCTTGACAGATCATCTCATAAGAAATCTAGAAAGAGGAGAGAAAAGAGTGAGGTAATCACAAATCACAAGTGAAGATTCTTACCTTTGAGTACCAAGTGAATCCTTCATGCTCCAGTAGTAAGATCTTCCTTCAAAAACTCTCTCCTTAACTCTCCCTTTAGTTCACATGAAGATCAGTAGGCAAAAAGATTGCAAGACACTTTTTAGTGGACCTTATATAGAAAAGACACAAAAAAACTGCCCAAAAACTGTTGATTTTCAAGTGTGTACGCAGTGATTCATCCCGAACAATCGTCATATCATCCCATACGTATAATGTTAAATCAGTTACATACGAACCCAATGTATGTTGGTTCGAACTGACTTCGTACCCGATCATCATCCTGTACAAACTAAGTTTGTCCGATATGAATAGTTATATTACGTGTTGGTTTCAACGAACTGCAAGATGTTCCCAAAATTTCAAGGGTCAGAGAACTTCATCCTGGCACAAATCAATGAGTTCGTCTAGATGAATAGTTCAAGTCATGTGTACAGAGAACTTCATCCAGAGACGAAACTGATGGATCACCTGGATGATTAGTACAACTCAAGCTTCTAGAGGATTTCATCTAGGGATGAACCTGATGGATCGTCTGGACGATTAGTGTAACTCAAGTGTTTAGAGGATTTCATCCAGGTATGAATGGTTCACTTTGTCTGGACGAACAGATCAAAGTGAGAATCCAAAGGATTTCGTCCAAGGACAAATTTAGAAATTTGTCTAGACGATCAGGACTTAGAAAATTTGTCTCACTTCCTATTTGTTCCATTGCTCATCCAGTACAAACTTGGTTCATTCCATACGATCATAATGATTTTTTAAAGATCTCCCCAAGTGTGTGTGTGCTAAGCTACTCAATTATAATCATACTCTCTCAAGCTCAATACAATGAAAAATAGAAGCTTCAATTTAAAAACTATCTCATGCCGAATTTGATTTGAAGTCCTCATTAGTCTGGAGTTCGATTTTTTTGAAATGTTAGTCCACACAAGAGCAAAAATAATTCTTCCAAAAAGTATTAGGAGAAAATAAAACTTAAAACATTAATATTTGGAATCATCAAAACTATACAAATTACAAGAAGGAAAAACATGCAAATGGCAACTCTCTTAACAATGTCCACCTTTTTGATGATGGCAAAACAATTATTATTTGTATAATTTTTCAAATTCTAGGAATCTCCTAAACTCCCCCTAAATTGATAAACATGTGAGAATAAGGAGGCTTTGCATGATAATTTTATGTCTTGTATTTTTATTTTTATTATTTTTTAAAAAGTACAAATGATACGAAATACATATACGAACAAAATATGAATACGAAATATGAATACGAATAATATTTTCTCCCCCTTTTTAACTATAGCAAAAAGAGAAGAAGAAAAAGAACAAAAATGTAAGCAGTCATATGATAATCCTTTTATAATTGATCCTTGAAAGTGATTGAAATAAATTGTGCAAATAAAACCAAATCATTAGACAAATAAAATGATTCATAGTATTTAAGAAGAGATATAACATTGATAATTAAAAGAATTTATCAAAAATATGAGTCAATTTATACATTAAGATAAAAAATATCATTGCATAAAGGATCAATATAAAATTTATATACTTCAAATTTCAATACCAAATAAAATCGTACAATTGAAGATGGTATCTGATGATCAATGGAATTTGATGTCTGTGAAATCGAAATCTCCATCGAGGGTGGCAATTTCTAAAATATCTGGTTCAGAAGATGGATTGGCGTAACTGAATTCGTTTCAGAGAATTCAAAATCCATTGTTTAAGCGTCAAGGACCGCTTGAGATTAAAGACATTTTTGCATTATCGCCAAAAAAAGTTCAACATGGGGAAGGCAAAGGTAAGGCCATTGAAGAAAGTATGAATCCAGTTACTCCTAACAATTTTTCTTCTACAATTTTTGCATCCGATAACAATGCATCAACTTATCGATTGAAATTATTTGTTAATCATTTTGGGAATTCAAATGCAATCCCTGGACTCTGTCGCAGCGAGATAAATGAGAATTCCCAAAATTTGTTTTATAATAATATCAATATAGAACATGAATTGAGGAAGGAGAATACTGTAGACAAGCTGCCTGAGGAAATGCGAAAGAATACTGTTGGCTTGGGTAATATGAATCCTTGGAGTAATAACCCGTACATCAAGTTGAATTTCAAAGATGAACAAGTGCATTACTCTGATGATGGAATTTCTATCAGGATGCATGAAGACTTAGAAAAATAGAATTAAGAAAAATTACTCAAATCATTAGTAATTAAAGTCTTCGGGAAAGACCTACCTTCTCATTTGGTGGCTTGGGAGATAAGAAAACAATGGACTCAATTTGGAAAATTTCACTTTACTTCTCTTGGTGGTGGATGGTTCTTGTGTTCTTTCTCATCGAAGGAAATGTTAGAAGCAGTCCATTCAGGAGGCCCGTGGTTTCTAAACGGACATATTATTGGAATGGAGAAATGGACTACTGATTTTAATACATCTTCTATTAAAGGTTTATCATCTCCAATATGGATCAGAATGCCTCATTTACCATTACAATGTTGGGATAAGAAGAATGTTGCTTGCATTGCTTCAATAATTGGAAAACCTCTAATGTTGGATGACAACATGTTCCAGTGGGGAAGAAGAGAATTCGCAAGAGTTTATGTAAGAATTAAACTTGATGAACCTCTTCCATTAGGAGTTTGGGTGGATAGCATGGCTGGAAGATTCTTCCAAAAGGTGGAATATGAGAAGGTGCCAAAATTTTGCTTTGATTGTGGAAAAATTGGTCATGTCAATAAGGAATGTGGACAAAAAGCTAATAATCCTCAATTGTTAAAGGATGGTGAAGAATGTGATAGAAAAAAATGTATGGGAAGCAAACAAGAAGGACCTATAGACCATTCTTATGGTCCATGGATTATAGTCAATTACAAGAGAAAAAGGAACAATAATATATGGAACAAGGAGCTTAAAGCAAAACCTCTCAGATATGTTAAAAAATATGATATTCCTATTTCTAGAGGGACTACTGATTCGGTGATGGTATCTATAAAACCCACTGGAACTTTACGTCAAGAAGGTCTGATTAATGTATGTGATGAGCCTGGAAATTTAGAAGAAGGGGAATTCTTACCAAATAAATCTTCTAGTCTGGATCAGATTATGGCTGAGGATGAGGATTGCAGATCAGATCAGGTTCTGAATAATCACTTGGCTATGGAAGAGCCTCATACTTCCTTCAGCACAGTTGGGAAGGGTTGCCTGCGAATTCTAGTAAGTCCTAGTGGATTACTTGTGAACTCAGGTATTCCCTATCATGTTTCAACAGGTTCTATAATTACATGTCTTGACAGGATCTCAGATAAAAAGTTTAATCTAAAGGGAGAAGGTTCCCCTTCTATGGTTAATGGAAACAAGTTCTCAGTCCTAGAAAGGATTAATGCTGAAGATGAAGAAGCTGGTATCAAACCAGATATGTTGATAAAAGCTGATGATGAGATACAGAAACTGAGCAGGGCATCAGTGACAAACACAAATTCTACATAGAACTAGGTTAAGACAAAAGACTGTGAGCTGATTGAAGTATTACCTAAGATCAAATTGGCAAAAGAATTAAGATCCTTAGGACCTATAAAAAACAAAACCCGTGGAAGAACTGGAGAAGGAGGAAGCAAGAAGAAGGTTGGGGGCTACTCCCAAATAAATATTTAATGGATTCCAAAGCATTTTGGAATTGTAGAGGGGCTATAAAGAAGGAAGCCTTTCTATATATGAAGGAGTTCATAAAAGACTTTAAGGTTTTCTTTGTGGGCTTAGTAGAGACTAAAATTAGATCTTTGGACAAAAATGAGTTTGATAAGATCAGGGGTCCTAATTGGGATTTTTTTATTTTGCCTTCAGAAGGATTATCTGGTGGTATTATGATTCTTTGGTGGAATGATATTGCTTCCTTCTCAATGTTAAAGACTACATATCAATGTGTTATTGGAGATCTTAAAGTCTTTAACAAAGGAAGTTGGATGATAGCTACAGTTTATGGGAGCAGGGAAGCCCAAAAGAGAAGTTTGTTATGGGATTCCATCAAAGAGTATTTTCAAAAAAAAATTCCAGCTGTTATTGGAGGGGATTTTAATTGCATTCTATCACAAGAAGAAAAAAGTGGAGGTAAGAAGTTTGTATTCTCTCAAGATCCCCTTGAAATGATCAAGTTTATGAATGACAATGACTTTCACAATATTTGAACAGTTGGTCCAAAATATACTTGGTGCAATAATAAGGAAGGAAGTGGTAGAATTCTTGAACGCCTAGATAGATGCCTTCTAAATTATGTGGCTCTACAAAAGATGCAAATTGCGATGTAGAGACACTTAGCAAGTGTGGCTTCAGACCATTGTCCCATTGTGTTGAAATTATTTGTTGATGCTAGAAGATTGGCAAAATCCTTGAGATTTGAAGATGTTTGGCTTTCCATCAAGACTACGGAACACATAGGTTCTAAAACCTGGAAGAGGAGCTTTATTGGAGATGATATGGTGGTCCTCAATAAAAAGTACAAGAGAACATTAAATGAGCTATTTTATTGGAGTAAGAACAAACTCAAAGACTTTTCTAGTGAAAAATCTAGATTAAAGGCTGAAATTTTACTACTCCAAGAAGAAGATCCTAGTTGTGGATGGCTGGATGATGGGAAACTATGGACACTTAGAGCTAAAGTGAATCAGCTTAACACTATTCTCAATTGCTTGAACACTTGGTGGAAACAAAGAGCAAAAGTAAAGTGAATAGTGGATGGAGATTCAATTACCAAATACTTTCAAGCCTTTGCCAATGCAAGAAGGAATGCCAATTGGATCTCTCTAGTTAAGAATCTTGAAGGCCAAATCTCCAAAGATCCAAGGGAAGTGGAAGATGTCTTCTCTAATTTCTTTCAAGGGAAAGGGAAGGAAAGGCAGTGTAGTTTCGATAATTGGCCAAATCCATGGAAGATTCTGAATTATGATGATAAGACTTGGTTGAAGAAGGAACATACAACAAATGAAATCAAGGAGGTAGTTATGAAGCTAGGGAACAATAAAGCACCTGGATGTGATGGATTAACTCACTCCTTCTTCAAGAATTTTTGGGAGATTATTGGTAGAGATGTATGTAAAGCAGTGAGTTTATTTTTCTCTACAGGTAAAATGAGTAAAGAGTGGAAGGATACTTTGGTAGTTCTCATTCCAAAGTCCACCAATCCATTATCTCCTGCTAATTATCGACCAATTAGCTTGTGTAACTCAATATATAAGATTGTGTCAAACATAATCTTAAATAGATTGGTTTTAGTTATTCCCAAAACTATTGTTGACGAATAAGTGGCTTTTGTGAAGAACAGATCTATCTCCAATCATATTTTACTAGCTCAAGAGGTTTTTAATAAAATAAGGCGTTCTAAAGCTTGCAATGGTTACTTGGCTATCAAATTGGATATGGAACAAGCATACGATAGTATGTGTTGGTTAACCTTGAAGAAGATGTTAATGGATTTGGGATTTCCGAACAGTTTCTTGGAGCTGATTATGGAATGCATTTCCTTTCCCAGATTTTCCATATTAATCAATGGGACAAGATCTAAATCGATTGAGGGAATGTGTGGGTTTCGGAAAGGTTGCCCACTATCTCCATTCTTATTCATCATTTGCTCCCAACTACTTTCCAATATCTTTTTCTATAGAGGAAAAAAACTGGGAATCAGCATTTGTTCGAATGCCACCAATATTTCTCATCTGTTATACACAGATGATGTTTTATTATTTTCTAATGCTAAATTGGATAGTGTGAAGAAGCTTAAAAGCATTAGGGATCAATACTTTAGATTCACGGGACAGATTATTAATAAGTAGAAGTCATCTGTGATTTTTGGTAATTCGGTATTAAGGAGAAGGAAGATCCAGATTGCCAAATTTCTGGACATTAGACCAGTAGAAGACTTGGATTATCTGGGTATTAAAATTGCTCTGAGATGTTTAAGGAAGAATGATTTCCAAGGACTGATAGACAAAACTTGGAAGCGTATTACTGAGTGGGGAAACATACATATTTCTCTTGCTGGAAGACTATGTCTTGTAAACTTTGTCATGCTTGCTTTACCAATTTTTTTGATTTCTAACTCTCTAGTTCCTATGAAAATTCTTTATGAGTTAGAAAGACTTTGTAGAGATTTTATCTAGAGTAAAATGGATAGAAGCAAAGGTTTACACTTTGTATCTTGGGAATTATTATGTAATCCTAGACATTGTGGAGGTTGGGGTCTTCATTCAATCACTTTAAGAGTTGGACCTCTTAGAGCAAAGTATGCTTGGAATCTCTTGGAGAAACAAAATACATTGTTAAATAGAAACTTCCTAACAATGTATGGAGAATTGTGGTGGAACAAGGAAGACATCAAAGGCGGTTCCAATGCTTGGAAGATTATCATAAGCGGATGGAAGGCACTCAAACATTCTGTTAGATGGAAAGTGGTGAATGGTTCCAACATTAATGTTCTACAGGATACGTGGATCCTAGACAAAAGCCTTCTTAAATGGCCTACTTTTGTAGGATGTCTTGATGAAGATATCACTGCTCTAGATTATTTCATTGAAGACGGCTTATGGAATGAAGCTAAACTAAGACAATTTTTTGGAAAGGAGCTACAGATAATTATACAAGAGGTGCAAATCAACATTGCATCTACAGATTATATGGAACTGAAGAGACAATTTTCTGGTAAGACTCTGTCTGCCTTAATTATAGAAGATAAGTCAAAAAACCAATCTATGAATGATTCATTTTCTTGGATTTTTAAATTAAAGATCAATGCCCGGGTTAATCTTTTTCTTTTGAGAATTTCCATTGATGCCATTCCTACAGAATTTTAACTTTTTAAAAGAAAGATTTTACGTAATTGTTTATGTCCGATGGGGTGAGGGGAGATTAAAGACCTCGATCATATCACCTCGAATTGTTCATTAATTAAGGAGGTGTGTAATGTTCTACAAGGTTGGGGTTTTAAGACTCCTATATGGAATGAGTTCATTATAGGTATCAGGATTTTAATTGGTAAGGAGATCATGTTAGCCACGTTATATGTTTTGATTATTTGGATGACTTGAAACAATAGGTGCAAGGTTAAACATGGAAAAATTGGAAGTAGTAAGTTAATGATTGCTTCTTCAGTTTTAAGTTTCTTGAGCACGCTAAAACAGGATATCTTCCATTCAGAACACTGGGAAGGTTAAACATGGAAAAAATGGAAGTAGTAAGTAAATGATTGCTTCTTCAGTTCTAAGCTACTTGAGCACGGTTAAACAGGATATCTTCCATTCAGAACACTGGGATGCTTATCAGTCTTTTGGACTACTTTCTAATTATTGGCATCCTCCTCCCCCTGAATGGCTTAAGATTAATCTTAATGAAACTGTTAAAAATAACTATATGGCTGGTATTGGAGGTGTAATAAGAGATGATAAAGGAAGATTTATCTTTGCTTTTGGAAGTAAGAAGTTGCATTGGGAACTAATGGCTTTCAAAGCTTTGGAAGATATTAATAAAGAATGGATGAAAGATACCAAAGGCATTATTTTGGAAGGTGACAATAAAAATGTTCTCCAATATCTTCATAATTTGTACAGCAATCCGAAGACGATTTGGTGGTGAAGGTATTTCTTTTTTTAACAATTTCAATAATGTTATCTTCAATTATGTTAATCAAAATTGTAATAAGTTAGCTGATCATTGTGCTAACTTAGCTCTATCCTTTGATTTTTATTGGGACATGTTTCTTGAGGATAACCTTCCTTCTTCCTTTGTTAAGATTGTAAAGGAAGAGAGTGTAAGGTGGTGGAATCCTCATTAGCTTGTATCTAGGCTTAGCTCTAGTTTTTATTTATTTATTGCTACTTAGCATTTCTCAAAAAAAAAAAAAAAAAAAAAATCGTACAGAAGATTAATTTGAATTAATAGATTGAAAGATTAAGGAAAGAATCTAAACAAAATACAACTTGTGGCACTTTGCGCATCTTTTTAATATTTATGGGACTTTTTGTGCATCTTTTTATAGGTTGGCTAATTTTGTGCCATCTTTTTCAAATTGCGAACCATTGCGCATTCTTTTGATTTTTGTACATGTGTGCATTTTCAAGAGTATTCTCAACCTTTTCAAAATCAATAATCTAAATTTTCAATTTTCTCTAAGTACAATAATATTTCTATTGATAATAGAAATATAAAATAAGAAAACATCACATTTGCAATAATAATATGAAAATTTAAATTAGTCTAACAAGAGACTTGAGATTAACATTCTTAATTACATCAAGTTATAATAACAACTTAAATTTAGAAAAACATTACATTATTTCTAATGAATTTGATTTTTCGTTGCTCTTCAAAATATAGAACTTGTAAGATAAATTTTTTTAGAGATTTTCATATAGGCTAGCACACATTTCAAAAACAAGATTAAAAACAAGATAAGATAACTTATATTGATATCATGATAATGAATATTACAATCTGAGAAATGATATCAATACAACATAAAACTTAAATGCTAACACATCAAATGAAACTAACACATAACTAAAACCAAATACATCATAATCTATCACATCACAATCACATTAACTAAAGAAGATTATAAGCAAGTACATGAATCACTCTGAGGGGCCTTGATCAAGAAGAGGTTGCTGGTTGTAGAAATTAAAATTACTGCTCATCATAGTCATATTTAAGGTTATACCATCGATTTGATCTCGCATCCAACTGATATCCTGTTGGTACTAAACATCCTGCATCTGTAGATGAGTTTCAATTTGATCAAAGCGTTGATCAAAATGAGTCTCTAGACGATCAAATCTATGAACCAAATCTTGGTAGTTTGGTTCACCAATAGGTGCAGGTGCAGCTCCCTCCTTTGAATCACTAATAATATGTTGTGCACGTGGTTCATCCTTATTGAAGATTTCTCTAAATGAACTGTCGTTGTAAAAGAGAGGTTCTTTAAAATCTTGAACTGGATGCACTAAATAATACTTATTCTCCAAAATATAGGCAACAAGATGTCATATGGCTATATTCTTCTTTATCTTATGGGCGACTTGACCAATCTCAGAGAGTCCATAAATGTAGTCAATTAACGATTGGGCTTCATCTATAGGTTGGTTGGTCATAATCAAGTAGGTTACTATAGAAAGAAGAGGTGTAATGTTGACTCTATCACCAGCTTTAGGAATTATGGAAGTTCGAAGAAAATGCTGAATGATACAAGCATTGCGAACAAGAGTAGACACTTTAGGCAAATGTTCCTTAAATGTAATTTCTCTAATCACTTGATTTATTGTAGTCCAGTCAAAATTAGGATTGGTCAAAGGATGTGCTCTAATCCCTTCAGTCCTTAAGTTCAGAAAAATTCCTAAGTCAGCCTTCGTGATTTCTACTTTTTTCTTAAAGACGAATGACCTAATCACATAATGTTCAGAGTTAAAGGACATGTTTGAGAGAAAGTAGTGAATGGTCTCCTTATTATAGAAGTGAACTAGAGTGAGAATCGGGCCAAATTGGGTGGAAGAAAATAGATTCATTACCTTAAAAGTCAATTGTTCTTGAAGAAGAACTCTAGATGGAGTGATTTTAGAAGAAGTAAACCTTGGAAATGACTCTTCAATAGCTTTAGATAGAAAGATTTCAGTAGAGATGGCCATGGATATGGTCTAATGGAAAAGGGGTTTGAAAGGGATGTTTGAAGTGATGACATTTGTGTTCAAAGCCATTCAATTTAAAGAAAAATGAATTTTCGTACAGATGAAATTAATTTCTTCCCGAACAAATTTCAGTTCATCTCATACAAATTAATTTTTGTATGGACGAACGATTGAGTCCAAAAATGAAACGGCTTTTCGTAATCACACAAGTAATGATGCGTCCTTCTGTACAAACTTTTGACCAAACTATCATACATACGAACATGTGTTCATCCTGAACGATTACTCAATAATGATCGCTTTAATGGCAGTTGAAACTGTCCCCCACATCGAATTGCCAAGCATTCATCTGTATGAACATAGGTTCGTACGTACGATCATGCAAATTAAAAATGTCCTTATATGTTTAACTGTCAATCAATCGTACAGACATTTTAAAATTTCATCCAGATGATCATGGCGATCGTACAGACGAAGTGAAAAACAAAAACAAAAAAATAATATGCAAACCATTCAAATCTGACAGTTAACACACTACACAATTCGTCCTGTACAAAAATATTTCATCTTGGATGATTTTCACTTAATTTTTCAAAACATGCAATAAAAATCTAGATGTAAATTTTTTTCAAAACTAAAACAAAAACACAATAAAAAACTATAAAAAACACAGAAAAACATAAACTCAAATACAGAGAATCACAAACTTAAAAATACACACAAAGCACTAACTAGAAAAACACACCTCAATGTTGCTGAAACATTTTAATTAAGCATTTAAATCGATCACACCAAGCCTTGTTCTTAATATACTAAAAGTATCAAAGGCTATAGGTTTTGTAAAAATATCTGCAAGTTGATTTTCTGTTGAAACATGAATGGGTTCAATTTCTCCTTTGGGTACCTGATCCCTTATGAAATGATGCCTAATGTCTACATGTTTGGTTCTTGAATGTTGAATAGGAATTTTAGAAATGCAAATAGCATTAGTGTTATCACAATAAATAGGAATAGTTCCTATAGTTAATCCTAAATCAATCAACTATTATTTTAACCGAAGTAGTTGTGCCATACAACTTCCTAATGCATTGTATTCAGCTTCAGCAGTAGATAAGGCTACTGAATTTTATTTTCTACTGGACCAAGACACTAAATAATTTCCAATAAACTGTCATGTTCCAAAAGTACTCTTTCTATCAACCCTACAACCTGTAAAGTCAGAATCTGAATAACCAATTATCTCAAATGAAGAGCTAAATTTAAAATAATAAATTCCTAAGTTTTGAGTTCCTAACAGATATCTTAAAATCTTTTTTACTGCTGTCAAATATGATTCTTTTGGATATGATTGAAATCTAGCACATAAACAAACATTAAACATGATATCAAGCTGGCTAGCAGTCAAGTAAATCAAAGATCCAATTATCCCTCTTAATTTCTTTTGATCAACAGATTTTCCCTTAGGGTCCTTATCCAACTGAACTGAGGAACTCACAGGTGTACTAACAGGTTTAACATTGTCCATTTCATACTTTTTGAGGATGCCTTTAACATACTTAGACTAACTAAGAAATATACCCTTCTCAATTTGCTTAATGCTAAAGCCTAGAAAGAACTTAAATCTCCCATTAGATTTATCTCAAATTCACAACTCATTGTGTTAAAAAAATCATCACAAAGATTTTTATTTGAAGATCCAAAGATGATGTCATCAACATAAATTTGTACAATGAGTATATCTTTTTCAATTTTCTTTAAAAAGAGAGTTGTATCCACACTTCCTTTTTCAAATGATCTTTCAAAGAAGTTACTCAATCTCTCATAACAAGCCCTTGGTGCCTGTTTCAATCTATATATTGCCTATCTCAATTTGAAAACATGATTAGGGTGTTTAGAATTTTCAAAACCTGTAGATTATTCTACAAAAAAATCCTCTTGAATTACACCATTTAAAAATGCACTTATTATATCCATTTGGTATAATTTAAATCCTCAAAAATAGGCAAAGGCTAATAAAACCCTAATTACTTCAAGTCTAGCTACAAGGGCAAAAGTCTCTCCAAAATCAATTCCTTCAAATAATTATACCCCTTAGAAACTAATCTAGCCTTATTTCTAATGACTACTCCTAAATAATTCATTTTATTTTTGAATACCCACTTAGTTCCAACTACACTTTGATTCTTTGGCCTTGCAGTTAATTCCCAAATTTTATTTCTTACAAATTGCTTTAACTCTTCTTGCATAGCCAAAATTCAAAATTCATTCGAAAGTGCTTGGTCAATATTTGTGGGTTCTATGATTGAAATAAAGGCTGAATGATTGACTTTTTTATTTAGTCCATGCCTAGTCCTAACACCCTCACTAGGTTTGTTGAGTCTAGTGAATAGGTTGTTAGACCTAAGTTAATGTCTGAAGGCTACCAAGAGGGGGGGTGAATTGGTATTTTTAAAACATAAATCCTCTTTAAAAAAGTGTTGAACCGAAATGAAAATTTTTATTAAATTTTATAGAAAAAGTTTTTCAACCACAGAGTTTTTAAACAAAAGTAAAATATGGAAAATAAAAATAGTAAAGTAAATGACACAAGATTTATAGTGGTTCGGTCTAAACCAGACCTACATCCACTCCCTAGAGGAACCCTCTGAGTATTGCACTAATATCAATAGTGACTCTCCTTTTGCACCCACAGCAAGGCGGAGAAGCCTTTACAAACACTCTTTTCACCACTACCCGGTGAGGCAGAGAACAGTCATCCTTTTACACAATCCACAGTGTTGGCAGAGAACCATCTGTCCTTTCACACTCTCCTAGTGTGGGCAGAGAACCCTTCATCCTTTCACACTCTTCTAGTGTGGACAGAGAACCCTTCGGCTGTTCACACTCTCCAAGTGAAGGCAGCGAACCCTTTAGCTGTTCACACTCTCCAAGTGTAGGCAGCGAACCCTTCGGCCTTTCACACTCTCCAAGTGTCGTCAGTGAACCAGATCTCCTTGACAAATCTTATCACAAGAAATATAGAAGAAAGAAAGAAAAGAGTGAAGTAATCTCAATTCACAAGTAGAGATTCTTACCTTTAAACTCCAAGTGAAGCCTTCACGCTCCAGTGGTAGGAATCCACCTTTGAATGCTCTCTTACACTCTCTCCTTGACTTTTCTCTCAATAGGCACGAAGAACAAATGAAAAAAAGATTGGGTGGCAGTCTAATTTGAACTATTTATACAAAAGACAAGAAAAACCGCCCAAAAACTGCAAGTTTTCAATTCTGTATGCAGTGGATCGTCCCGTACGATCGTGGATCATCCTGGACGATATTACTTAAAAGCCTCGAAACAAACCTATTTGTATATGTGTACAAAATGTTTTCGTACAAGCTGATCGTCCCGTATGAACAAAGTTCGTTCGGCATGAACTGTTATTACGAGGTCGGTTCCAAAAACTGCAGAAAAAAAATCCTAAGTTGGTTGTATCGTCTGGACGAAATTTTGTTCGTCCGGACAAAAATCTTATAGAGACCAAATCGTTATGGACGATAATTTAATTTTGTCTGGACGAAATTCTTACAGAGAGCAAATCATCCTGTACAATAATTTAATTTTGTCTGGACGAAATTCTTACTTAGAGCAAATTGCCCTGTACGATAATTTAATTTCGTCTGGACGAAATTATTACAGAGAGCAAATCGTCCTGTACGATAATTTAATTTCGTCTGGACAAAATTCTTATAGAGAGCAAATCGTCCTGGATGATATTTTATTTCGTCCCGAACGAATAGGACTTAGAAAAATTTTTCTAGCTAGTTCTTATTCGTTATATGTGATCTTAATAGGAGATAACTATCTGATCGTCCCGTACGATCAGTATAAATTTTATATGATCTCCTTAGGTGTGTGTGTGTATGTTTTTATTCACTCAATTACAATCACTCCCTCTCAAATAAAATGATAATTTTAAGCTTCAAAAGCTAAAGGTATTTCTTGCTGAATTTGATTTGAAGACTTCGTGTTTGAGAGTTTGTTTCACCTAAAATGTTAGTACACATAAAAGCAAATACAAATCTTCTAAAATTATTAGGAGATAACTACAAATTTGAACAATAATATTTGTAATCATCAAAACTGTACAAGTTGCAAAAATGTAAAACATGCAAATAGCAACTATCTTAACAATCTCCCCCTTTTTGATGATAGCAAAACAATTATTGTTTGTATGATTTCAATTTAAAAAAATCTCCAAAACTCCCACCTGAAATAATGAATACATGAAAATAAGGAGGCATTTTGAACTAAAGAACAGAATTTTTGTTTTTCAAAATTTTTAACAAAAATTAAAAAAGTACACGACACTAATAACACAAGCCAAATGACACAAAAGTAAAATACAAGCACAATAATTTCTCCCCCTTTTTGACAACAACAAAAAGTGAAGAAGAAATAGACAAGAAATGTAAGTAATTATATGAAATCAATTTAAAAATTTAATCTAAAGAGTGATTGACATAAGGTATGCAATCTAAAACTAATAACATTAGGTAAATCATAGAAATTCATAAAATTTAATAAGTGATATAACATTGTAAGTAAGAAGAATTTATCAAAAACATGATTCAATTTAGACATTTGAGATAAAGAAAATCATTACAAGAGAGATGAATAAAAATTGTATTTTTCAAAGTTCAATAGAAATATAAATGAACATCAGATCAATTTGAATTAAGAGATTGAAAGAATCTGAAAAGAATAGAATTACCACATGTGGCGCTTTGCGCATCTTTTTCAAATTTTTGGCACATTTTTGTGCATCTTTTTACATTGGGCTTATTTTGTGCCTCTTTTTCACATTTGCGAACCTTTGCGCATTCCTTTTGATTTTTGTACTTTTTATATAATTTTCAAGAGTAATTGATACCAATTCTTTTCAAGATTAATAATCTAAAATTTCAAATTTTTCTAAGTGCATAAATATCACTTGAACAAAGAAATACAAAATAAGAAAACATCTAAATTGTAATAATAATATTAAATTTAATGTAGTCTAAATGAATAGACATGAAATTAAAAATTCTAATTATAACAAGTTATAAACAAATTTTAAATTTAGAAAGACTAGATTTTCTAATGAAATTAATCTCAAATTACAATCTAATTTAAGCACAATTAAGATTAAAAAGACTAATGAAATTCATAAAAACTAAACACATTTAAAAAACAATCCAAATTTAAAGCAACTACAACATATATTGATATTAATGAAAAAGATTATAAAATCACTTCATAATATCAATACTAAAATAAAAAGGAAAAA